>NC_051106.1:987500-1085000 GCF_901709675.1 Syngnathus acus | reverse complement strand
TTTGTAGCCAGTCATTTTTATTTTTTGGTTCAACTGGTTTGGCGGCGCACACATGAAGAACGCGTTGTTGTTGTTTCAGCTAGAGGCGGAGCTCACCAAGAAGATGGACGACATTGAAGGTACATCCAATGCAAAGTCAAGTCAGTAGACAAAATGGGCCAATCAAGAAATGTTACAGGAGAGATCGAAAGCTACCAGGACCAAATCGAGTCAGAGCTGGAAAGCAGCCGACCCAAACTCAAAGGAATTTACGCCGCCTACACCAAACAAGGTCAACGTTTGCCTTTGTTTATGTTTGTCATAAAAAGAAAATGTGGTTCAATGTTTTTTAAGTTAGTTAATTCTGTCGAGGGATATTTTTCATACATTTTTGTATTGTAAAATAAAAAGCTAAGCTTTTATTTAAAAAAAAACATTTAATTTTCAAGCTCTTAATTTTAGCATTAAGTGTGAAATCATGCAGACCTTATGATTTTTTTGGTGGGGGGGCTTCCTGACTAAATCCAATCCATTGCGAATGTGCATATTAAAATTTGGGACATAGACTTTCAGCAGCACGTGAACGAGGCCCTGGGCGCGTCCCCTGAGCCGGAGGAAGAGGACCAAAAAGAGACGGAGGAGGACGAGGACGTTCTGGAGGCGGTGGCCAAACACTTTGGCAAAGATTTGGCCGAGCTCACCCTGGAGAAGCTCATCGAGTTGGAGCAGATCGGGGGCGCATCTGAAGACCCGCACCGGCAGGAGCCCAAGAGGAAAGGACCTACGCTGGCGTCCATCTTGGGAGCCAGCCTGCCCACCGCTGCTTCGCTCGGCCTCAACAACTCTTGTGCCAAAGAGGAGCAAGATGACGGTAAGGAGGGAGCCGAGGGAGCCTGGCCTCTTCGAAAATTATGTGTTAGTATGTTAGCATAGGTTGCAAGTGTTCCTGTTGTGGAAGGACTTTTTGAGCTGGCAGTGCAGAGCCGTGGGTTTGATTCCCTGTGAGTCACCTCCATAAATATTGACTCTTGATGCACTTCCTGTCTGGCAGTGCAGGGGCAGCCCTAAACGGCCTCCAATTAAGCCCCTAATGTCCCCATTTTTCCTCCCAGTGGACCCCCACACCCCCTTTTTGGTGTCAATGAGATCATGCTAACTCTAACGGTGTGGACCAGAAGAACACGTCAGGCACGTAACAATTCACGTCAAGCAGCCTGAATCCGACCTCGGCTGACTCTGTCAATGATGTCACGTCATTCCGACGCTATTTGGCGAAATCAAATTGGACTAGAAATGTGAGCGCCTCTTCAGCGAATATTTGCAGCTTGTGTTAAATCTCTCAAAGCACTTTGGCGGCCCCTTGAATTAATCATGACAGTCATCATTATTCGTCGCACCCATGTGACATGTGGTCAGGCGGGGGCATCCCCTCCACCCCCCTGAACCTCTTGTCTTGAATGTGAATGGCCAAACCATGACAAACCAACTCTGGTCTAACTTTGTTAGCACTTAGCCGCTAGCCGGAGTAGCATGCTGACAATACCGTATTGACTCCTAACTTGAATGTGAATGGCCAAACCATGACAAGTCGGGTCTAACTTTGCTAGCACTTAGCCGCTAGCCAGAGTAGCATGCTGACAATATCGTATTGACTCCGAACTGTCTGCATAAACAAGTGAACTCCATCAAGCCCGGAGGGGGTTGGGGGGGTACTCAGTTCCCCCTTTGAGTCCACATGGGGGGGGGGGGGTATGGAGGGTGGAGCAGGTGGTTGAGTGGGTGTTCACTCGGCGGAACCTCCTCCAAGGTCGAGCGGGTCGCGTTTTAATGGGTTGGCTCTGGCTCGCCCGTGTCAGCGAGAATCTGCCACTCTATTTATTGCCCAGCTGGATGCTTGTGTGTGCGTGAGGGGGGGGGTCGGGGGTTGGGGGGGCTGCTGGCCCCACACATGAGCAGGGAAGATTTCCCACTCCAGCACCTGCTTTCTTCTTCATTTTGGCCACCCAATGATAACACGAGTGCATGTCTGCAGAGCAGAACTGATGTTTAAAAAAATCCATTTCAAGGTCTGATCTCATGAGCAGGTTGACAAATCTTTTGCTTTTGCTTGAGAATTGTAGCAAAACAGGTCAACTACTGGCCATCATATCATGAAATATGCATGGCGTAGCCTCTCAGAAGAGTCAGCGCGATCAGCTGCAGGACTTATTTGAGCTTTTCAAAGGGAAAAAAAGACATCAGTGAAAAAAGTTGTCCACACAAACATGCAAAGTTGACAGGTTAGCCATAAAAACAAAAGATGAAAGAAAATGTGGAAAGCATGAAATCAACTTTTTTTTGTTGTTGCCCATTCAGCGTTTTGGTAGACGTAATGAGGTCATCAAAGGGGACGTCTGCCAAGAGAGTAGAATAAAAAAACAAAGACAAAAGAAATTTGGGGAGAAAGAGAAGCTCTCTCTTTTTTTCATGGGTGCAATGAAATTAGCAAGCCGCGTGCGACTAGCGCCAGGCTAATTGACCTCCCCCGAGTCTTATCAGCTACTGCTGCCTCCTTCTTATCAGCCGGCGCTTAACGCACAGGAACTTCTTGGAGGGCTGTGCCCACCAGATAACGAGCGCTCACCCCAGTGCACCAGATTTTAGTTTTCAGGCGTTTTTTTTTTTTTTTTTAACCAAGAAGCTTCACAAACTGTGTTGCTTCTGTTTGTTTGTGCGACAGAAACTTCTGCCGAAGGCGGCGAGCTGGACCTGAGCGGCATCGATGATAGCGAGATCGAGCTGGTACATAGCCGCTTGGCACCAAATGATTTTGTGTGATCACTTCACCAGATGACAATGTGTTGGCCTCCTCAAGACCTTCAATTTCAGTTGTGATTGTGAGTGAAAATAACCAACCAAAAAAAAAAAGATAATTTTGGTTTGCAGTACCTGCTGAGTGAAAAGGAGATCAAGGTCAAGACAGCTCTCTGGATGGCTGAGAACTCAGACTACCTCAAAGAACAGAAAGGTTCTTCTTCTTCATCATCATCTTCATGTTCTTCTTCTTCTTCTCTTCATCTTCATCATAGCATGGCAGCATTATTTTGGTTTTTTTGGCCAAAATTTGACTTTTGTTTGTAGAAAAGGAGGCCAAGATTGCCAAGGAGAAGGAGTTGGGCATCTACAAGGAAAAGAAGAAGGTACCAACTCTTCTTTCCTTTAAAGTGAGCTTTGTAACAATGTCAATTTGAAAGTTAGCTTCTGAAGTTGGCTTCTATTATTACTGCTAAATTTAGATCTCAGGAGGACATGTAAGCTTCCAAAGTTAGCTTCAACATTGGAATCCAATGTTAGCATCCAACGTTACCTATGTTTGAGCTAAGGTGATAGCTTCCAATGTGAGCTGCCATAATAGACTCTAAGGTTAGTTTACGTTAAACTCTAATGTTAACTTTGATTGTTAGCTGGTTACATGAGTTTTGGATTTCCCTGGTTCCGTGACCACATCATCCCGTGTTGTTTCCCGAACAGCGAGTGACGGCGAAGCGGGTGGCCATCCGAGCCGACACGGCTGATGAGGCCATCGAGAAAATGCTGGAGCAGAAGAAGATCTCCAGCAAGATCAACTACGATGTGCTCAAGGACCTCAACATCAAGAACGCAGCCGGCCCCGCTCCCAAGTCCCCCCGGGGTCTTGAAACCGGCATGACCGGGCTGAACGGACGTTATCAAAGGCCGGGACGGGCCTCGCTCAACCTCAGCACACCGCTCAGCTCGCTGGGGAAAAGGTTTGTGGGCACAAGCGTTTCTATGCTTGCGATGAAACGATGCAGCTGACTGCATAATCACTTCAATGAGAAATAAATCTAAAGACAAAACGTCTTTCTACTGTCATGGCATAAACATAAACACGCTTTTTGTCTATACAACTTGTAGTATGCTGCTATTAGCTCAAAATGCTAACCTTATGCTACTGTCACGAGGCCGAGTTGCTGTGTGGTCTGGATAGTTTTTGGGATCTCTCAAAACACCTTCATCTGTCAAGTGTAGCAGTACTTGTAAAATAATGCTATGGTGCTAACAGTAATGCTAACAGCAGTACGAGCAAGACTGCTAGCAGTGTGCCAACACAATTCTAACTAAGCTCAGTTGCTCATAACATTGATTTTGAAAAACCGAGGCTCGTTAGCAGAATACGAAAGCGGGACAACAACAACGTGGCTGTCATCTCTCGGGCTAACCATTTGCAGCCTGGGAAAAAGCCCCCAAAAGAAGGCACGCGGTTGGGGGGCAGAAGAGTGGCCTTTGAGCGAGAGCGACGATGCGCCTCTGCTGACAGTGCAGCCATTGTGCCTTGTTGCTGAGGAGGCCACATTGTGGGGCTCCCCGTTCAACAGCGTGCTCATCCCCCACTTTGACACCCTCCTCGTGGATTCTCGTTGCACTTTTTGGGGGGGCTCTTCCTAATGTGTCGTTGTTAACGAGATCAGTCAGACCAAATGAAAAATAAATGTTTCCCTTTTGCCAAGACGAGAAACTTTTGTGCTGCTCCCGTTTCTAAAATGCGGCATCGAGGCCATCTACTGGTGGCTGTGCGTCAGTCAAGTTGTCTCCAAGTTTGACAGTGGAGGAGCATCAAATGCGCCAAGTGGGCTGCTTAGGTTGGAAGTCCTCTGCGGAATTGTTGCAATATGAAAGCAGCTCCTGCCTTTGCCAAACACGCCCCCCCCCACTTCCCCCCCATCCTCACTGGGAAGAAGCAGGCTCCAGAAATTGCGCCTAATTGCCCTCAAGTGGTGTTCTCCTGCTCCCATCTTCCTTCTCATATTTTTTTTTCCCGAAAGAGAGAAGAAGAAAGAGAATTCCTGACGGGGTTTGTTTTCCGGCGAGAGTCTGTGTTGGTTTTCCACTGTGGAAAAACTGGCAGCTCAGCACTTTAGCCGGCGGATATTTGCCACCGACACCCCCTGGATGGTTGGTGGGAGACGTGAAATGGCGTGGGCCGGCGGCGGGTGTCAGTTGCACCGACGTAGTGTCAAATGCGGTTGTGACTGGAAGCACTTCCAAGGATTGTTGTATTGAAAGGAAAGAATTAGGAGAACTCAGCTTTTCCCCACAACTGTTTTCCAGAAACACATGAGAAGGGCGTGGCAACATCATCGCTGACCTGGACATTTTTCATCTTCTGACTGGGGGAAGTTGAAAAGGTCGCACCTCCGTCGATACCTTTTATACAAAATAGCGAGACTGGAAAAGCTGTCTTAGTTAGAACGGGGATTTAGATTCCACTTCCTTTGTCCCTTAAGCGCAAGCCTCCCTCACGCAGATTAATTTTCCCTTTTTTTTTTTCTTCATACTTACGCCGCAGTCTTTGCTCTTTCCTTTCTCGCCTGTCCTCTGCCCCTTAAACACACGCACGCCCAATCTGGCGGCTAAACTCCTGTCAGTCGTCAATCACCTGGGCGGCTCAGGTGACGGCTAGGGTGGCAGCTAGGGCAGCGGCTCAGGCGGCGGCTCAGGTGGCGTTTCATTTGGCGCTAAGCTGATTAGCGCCGTACCGCTAATGCCGGCAGCTACCGATAGTTTGACGCCAGAGCGGTTAGCGGTGGGCGGAGTTAAAAGCCAGTGGAAATGGTCACATCATTAGGTACACCTTTTGACTGGTGAATAGCGGCACGCGGGAGAGCACAGACCTCCGCTGAGGCCTCACTGCTAGCTTAGCAGCTAGTTTCAGGTCACTTGAAGGTTGATCACATTGAATCTGAATAAAAAAAAAAAAAAGTGCTGCAGTGCATCGTGAACACTTATAAGGCATGTCAATTATTTTTTTAACCTTTATCGGCCTCTTCGATCTGCACGAAATCATTCCGAGTGAGATGAGCAACGGCAGCGGCGCGTCTGTGAGAGCGCCACATACTTGTTGTCAGTGTTCGCATGATTTATGCGGCAGCGGTGGCGGCGGCTACCCGCGGCTCCTCTTCTAGTCGGTCGCCACGGAGACCTGCCGACTTTTGACCTTTGACCCCCAGCGCTCGCAACCGCCTAAACAAAAGCGACATGATTGGCATATTATTAAAAAGCCCCCCGCTGGTGGCGGCTGGCCCCAATATTCGTACTAACCAACACAAAGTCCGGGTGAAAAGTTGCATTTTGTTCCCATTAGTGGAGGAAAAACTTTTTGAGGTTTGTCTTTGTTTTTTATTGTCAGGTTACAGCCATTTGTGAGCGGGCGACCTGGCAAGAAGATGGCTGTACAGCAGGTGAGATTTGCGTCTGCCTTTGTCCGCAACCTCACCGGCATCAACGCCTTCCTGGGTGTTTTAAAAAGGGTCACCGGTGACCTCACGCTTCCAGTCGGCAGCGATGCCTCGGTTTCGGGGGACGGTTCTGTCTCGGAGTGTACGGCTTTTGTTACCATGACAACCAGATAGGCCTCGCAGATGATTTGTCGTGGCTTCATTTGAGTTACTGAGGGGAGAATGCCAAAGAGTCCTACTCGACTCTCTGCCCTTCGACAAGCCCCCCCGAATGTACCCCAGGTTGCCCCCCCCCACACGCGCACACACATTCTCCCCTTCTTTCTCCTTCCAAATCCCTTCAAGTCAAAAATGTCCTCGGCAGCACTTTTTTTTCATGCTGCGTTTTAACTCTCAGCCCTTCTGATGGACGCGCCTTTCAAGCATTGGGTGTGTGTGTGTGTGTGTGTGTGTGTGTGTGTGTGTGTGTGTGTGGTGTGTGTGTGTGTGTGTGTGTGTGTGTGTGTGTGTGTGTGTGTGTGTGTGTGTGTGTGTGTGTGTGTGTGCGCGTGTGTGTGTCTGTGTGTGTGTCTGTGTGTGTGTCTGTGTGTGTCTCCTGTGGGACTCAAGTCATTTTGGACAAGATGGCGGCTGTCATGACCACAAGCGACCTCATGACGATTTCTTTCTTTGACTGTGCGCCGCTCTTGCTTGCTTCCTGCGTTTTCCATTCTGGTTTTGCTTAATCACGTGCCAGCAGAAGTGCTGGGGTCAACAAGCCTCGTTACCTAGCAACCAGCCCCCCCCCTTGGGAACAGGAAGCAATTGTCCGTCATGATTGGCCCAGGCTGCTGCCCTCTTATGTAATCTTGCAGATTAGATGCGATGGGATGAGTGCACTCTGCCCACTCACTGGCTCTTTCCCAGGAATTAGACTCTACCATCATCCGAGCAAACATACTGTCTGTGGGTTTGATAGGGGATAAAAATGGTACAGCCTAATTCCTGACACTTTTGGAGAACTCAGTCCTGGGAGTCCATAGAAGCACTTCCCGTGTGTTTTTGCATCTGTAACTCATTTTAGCGTAGCCTGATAGCAAAAGAAACTGCATGCGGGGCTCAGCCCATTTGTTTGAGCCAGCAGGCAGCCAGGAAGGAAAGACAACCGGGAAGGCACAACAAAGGAAGGGGTCTTGAGGCCTTTTTTGGTAGCTCTACTCGCAGCAGACCAAATTTCATCTTGCAAAGGTCAACTTGCTACATTACATATTTACATATTCATTCACATATCCTCTGAAAATGCGAGCCTAAAATCAAAACCGAAATTGCTAACTTTCGCCTTGAGACTTTTTTGTGGTTCGACTCGTATGAATTTGATGTTGCCAATTCAAAACTGGCTTTGTCCTTGTTTGACTTGTGTCACTGAAAAAAGAGGTGGCAATATTTCCCTCTTTGCTCAGCCCTCCCGCGCAGCCCCCGTGGCCGCGGCGGCGCCGGCGCCACCGTCCGTGTTGGTGGAGAGCGGCCCGGTGGCCTACGACGACCCGGCGGGCGAGGAGGACGAGGACGATGAAGAGGACGCCTGCGTAAGCGTCATAGAGCTGATGGGCAGTCAAGGTCAGTGGGAGGTTGCCGTTGCTTAGCGCTGCTAGCACGTTAATTTTTTAGTAAGCCACAAGTCCTCTGCTTCTATCCCAAAAGTATGCAACGGCCGTTTACATTTGGTGACGTTGTTTTTACCCAGCAAATTACGGCTGCGATGATTACGACGACGGCTTCTAGCGGCGGCTAGTTTTGTCCTTCGACGTCGCACCGCTTTGCATACTTGAAGGGACGCAGCCTTCACCAGAACAAGATGGCGGATTCCGCGGAGAAGGGTCACACATCTGTCGTTGGGCAGCTAAGATGGCACCGGCGACACACGTCTCGTTTGGAACAAAGTCGCCGCAATGACGTGTGGAAAAACTTCACCATGCAAGCAAGTACTCAAGAAATGTTTGTACTTCCTGTTTGGACAGGAAGTGGCTTCAGTGCGTGAAAAGCGTCAAGTCTCCAGAGCTCTTCAAGCTTGTTGGTTTTCACCTCAAGGGAAACAAAAGCATGAGTTTCTTTTCATTTATTTATTAACGTTAGCTGGCACGCTTCTGCTGCGGCGACAGCGGCCATTCTTTGAATGAAGAATATTACTGGTGCGGAAGTTATTTTTTTTCTGGACACTTTCAAAGATGGCTTCCAGTGAGGGAGCATTTTTGTTTTTGTTTGCTTTTTTGAATTTTACAAAAGTGGCCACTGAGGGTGTCGCTAAGGTGATGGTGGCGTAGTGATATCACATGTGGACAGCATACGACGTCACATGATCTCACATTTCATGACGTCTCAATTGTGACGGCTGTGGCTCAGGCAGTAGAGCGGGTCGTTCGATCCCAGCTCTGTCACAGTCACATGTCGTTGTGTCCTTGGGCAAGACACTTCACACACCTTGCCTCCAGGTTGCCATTGTAAATGAGAAAGTGTTCTCAATTGGCTTACCTGGTAAAACATTGAATGAAAAAGAAAAAAAAAGTCAGATGATATCGCTTAATGTCATTTTGGCCTTGTCGCACGTGCTGTTCATGTGACATCAAGTCATGTGTCACATGATATCACATAATGTGGCTTGTCACCTTTCATGTGTTCCAACCATAAGAACGTGTCCAGCAAACAGGAAGTAAACTGTTGAACATGTCAGTATGGCACAAAATCCATCTAGATTAATAAATTTTTCCCAAGCATGCAAAGCGCATTTTTATTCTTGAAAGGATGCATATCTAATGATGAAATTTGGGGTTGTATAATATATAATAATAATACAATATATAGAAAATGGATGGATGGATGGATGGATAATATAATGTAATATATAATGTAATGTAATATAATGTAATTAATATACACACACACAGTCAATATGTATTCAAAGCTGAGGTGTTTTGCACCACTTCAGTGTGTGGTGTGCAAAAAGATCCCTTTTTGAATCCCAAATGGATCTATCTTGATTCCACTTCCTGCTGACAACGGGCAACGTGGTGTGATTTAATTTATTTGTGATGTATTATATTTACAGCCTTCATATCCAGCTGCGCGTCTCTGCACGTGTATGTGTGCCCGTGTTTGTGTGTGTCGGCACAGAGCCATAATTACCTGCAGTCCAACGGGTTGGTGCGGCGCAGGTGGCAGAGCCAATTTAATTACAGGCGGGCCCGAGCTGACTGACGCCCACCTGCGTCTGTGTTGATGTGTGCTGTTGTTTGTCTTGCACAAATAAGTTGAGCTGTGTTGTGCGTGGGAGCAAAATCAAATTCGTTGACCTTTAAACGCAGGAAATGTCCCTTTTTTAATGCCCCCCAAAACGTTAGTTGAGCGCAATTGTGCTGCATTCAAGCAAATTTGGAAAAGGTTCATTTTAAAGCATGTCGAGTGCTGAACCAAGTGTGTGAAAAGGCCGCCTCATCAATCGGAGCCTGTGCTGCTCTCAAGAAAACTGGGAATTTTGAGGTGAACTTATTTTTTTTGCTTTTCTGCTCCTTGCCGTGACATCCAGCCCAAGCGGGACAAAATTGACAGACTTTCTTTCTTTCTTTCTTTCTTTCTTTGCACGGGCAAGTCTCAGTGGTGCACTCAGTTATGTCCCACTAACTTATTCCGCTTCCGATGCAAAACCATCCTAATATTTTATGTTAAGGCAATATTTTGTGAGGGCGGTTCTGTCTTTTTTGTTGTCATGACAACCAGAGGCAACGCTAGGGTGTCATGAGCTACCCACCAATTGAGCAAGTGGCAAACTCAAGCACAGCCAACTTCTGATAAGACAAAGGGCGTTCAAAATTTCATATTTTCACTGGTGGCAGCAGCGCTTCACCAACATGCCACTCAAGTCCGTTTTGACAATTAAACCTCACGAAGCGCTATATCCGAAATTCAAATACGTGGTAAACATTCGGAGTGGTTTCCATGGAAACCAGGGAGATTGCTCACATGGGGACCAGAACTTATTTTTGTGCCTATTTGGCTCGATTCCCGGGGCTGTCCGCTTTGTATTTAGCCTTGTGCGCCGCGTCGTCCTCCCACGCCAAGCTCGTTGTCGACAGCAGCGCTGATGCAGACGGACAGACAGACAAAAACAAATGTGATGTAAAAATAGACAAACGGAGCGGTAGATGCCCCTTTTGGCCCATGCTGGACGCCCACGCCAAACGCCCACACCGTCTGCCGGGAAGTCAGGGCGCTTCCGGCCCGAAGGCGCAAGGATGCACCGAACCGGCAGTCCAATCAGGAAGCAGGAATCCTGAACTTTGGCTTCCAGTCCTCGGAGATGAAAGAGAGGGAGGGAGAGATGGGCGGGTGGGCGAGAACCCGAGGGTTCAGGAGGTGCCCCCACACCTCCACACGAGTGCTTTGTCTCCATTGTTGGCGTACAACGAAGACAAATTCATTGATGATCGCTGTTGTCGGCTTGTTGTTTGAAAGCAACGTTGGATTCCGACGGATTGGGGTTGTTGCTCTCTTTCGCCACCTCACTCACTTTGCGTGGCTCAACATCACATTGTTTCTCAGTCTTGGCACGTTTTTTTCCAACATATTTGCCGTACTTGGAAAGAAACGCAGATCAAGCAGACGTTGACGAGGGGTGGGGAGTTGGCGGGGTCGTGAGAAAAGTGCAGAGGGTTTAGTCTTCTTGTCCTGAGAGTTGTTCGATTGATTTCTTGAGCTTATTCGCAGGAATTCAGCCGCTGGCTAATTAGCACCGACTCTGGTGTCGTTGGCCGCTTGTTGCTTCCTGCTCCACTTTATGGAATTGATCGCTTCGCTCCATGATGGTAACTTGAGATGCATTACAGCACCACTCGTGCTCCCCGGTCCAAACAACCCACATCCAAATTGTGTTTTTTTTTGTACCTGTTGGTCTTGATTTGCAATCCGGTCCTGATGCTGGGAGCATCTTCATGGTCTCCATGGAATCGGCTCTGGGCATTCAATGAGGACACCTTCAATAACCTATCAATGGCTGTGTCCACTCCCATGACGGCGCAGACGCCCACTATTTGCGCCTGTGTATGGAAATACAAAAAGACAGAAAGTCAGTTTAACAGAACTTTGCACCAGAGCAATTTATGATGGAAGGGCCTTTTTGGGGAGTTCAAACGAGGTGCCGTCACTTCCTATTTTTTTACCCCCCGCCTTCCTTTCTTGCACAGCTGCACATTGCTGCGTGAAGACTTTTCATCCCACTGATGAAAAAGAACGTCAGTCATCTCATAAAACCGAGTGCCTGTAATTTGCGGCAAAAGGTGGGACGCACCCCGGCAGAGGGGGCCCGGGGGGGTCGCTCGCTGCGAGACGTCTTTGCCTCATTTCATGTTGACTCACACTTGATGAGGTGCATTCTCACCTGGCTCTCACAAGCTGCAGACATGACTCAATCGCCACTCACCTCATGTGTGTGTGCGCGCATGTGAGCACATTATGAAGTGGTTGGGAAACTTTAACGCTTGCGTTCAGGTTTATCGAAATCCCAAACTACTTTTCGTGTGTTTGTATGTGCAACAAGTTGCACATGCCAGCACGTGTGTGTGTGTGCGCGTGTGTGCGTGCGTGCGTGCGTGCGTGCGTGAGTGTGTCAGCAGCTGAGGTCAAAGGTCACTTAGCTGCGCTCAGCTGGTCACTTAGCCATCTCCCGCCCCCTTTTGTTCCCGGGGGGGGGTCAACTGGCACATCTGCCTTCGAGGAGGAGGAGGATGAAGATCTCGTGCCTGCACACACTTCACACACACGCACACACGCAGTCCATCTGGCCTGTGTGATAGCAGATGCTCCTCACACACGCATGTAAAAAGATGCAGCAGCTTTTGAGCCCAACATATTTCCTTTCAAGCTTCTTTCTTTCTGGAGGTTTTAGAAATCTCATCCCCCCCAAAGCGAGTTTGAAATTGGCTAAGCGTGTTAGCCATTTTGCTCTGAAGCGGAACGTCCACGTCATGAAACCTGTGACTGCTTTTTTTACCCCCTCAAGCAACCAACCAACCGACCGCAAGTTACAATGATTCATTAACTGCCTATCCCACACGCACAAACAGAGACACACACTTTTGCGGCATCTGCTTTATCCTTTTCAAACGTCCAAAGTCCATCAGAGCCTTCCAAGTAGTGTGAATGCAAAGTGGGCGTTGACGCCTTTTGGAGGTGAGCAAGGGAGTGAAAATCCTGAGTCATGTTGTGTCTGACCTAGTTCTCACTCTCATGCTATTGATGCATAATCCATGGCGCTCCCTAGAGGCGCATAGGAAGCCTCAACGACTTAGGGGTGTTTGGCAATGGAAAGGATCTCGTGTACGAGTTGTACAGAGCGAGTGTGATCATGTCATTAAAAAAGAAAACTGAATCAGCATTTCTTGCATCTTGTGGGTGCATGGCACCTTCTGCTGTTGCCATGATGACAGAAGGAACAATGGAGCCTTTCACAGGCAGATGGCGCATAAAAAACAAAAAAGTTCCTGATGAACATTTCTGACTCTTAACAGGCTTCAAGATCTTGACTGATTTCTGGTACGTATTTTGTTTTGAGTGCAATTCCAGACTTCACTGCTAGCAGCTGCGCCGTAAATGTGCACGGTGACATTGTGGCGTTCAGGTCATGTGTTTACGTTCTGATGGTGTCATTTGCTTACGTCGTTTGGTTACGCCACTTGTTGTCTTTCTTTGCTCGTTTTTGTTTCGTTTGCATGATGTGTACGTCGCTCATATGTTTACGTGACTCATTGACGTCGTGGCTGCATGCATTCCGTACATCCCGAATGATGCTAGTGTATTAGCATGTTCATGTTAGCCATTATCAAAGAGCAAGTTGCTAGTTTGCTGCCATTTTCTGGGAGCTGTGTCCTTGTTTCTTCCATTCTTCCGTCTCAGTGACCTTGACCTCTGTGAAACCCAGCAGGATTTGGGAGGAGCCCTGAGGGGGATTTCCCCGCCCCCAAATCCCAAATCCTGTTCTGACTTTGATGTGCTGAGCAGGTATTCCACGAACCCAGCTTCAAAAGCATTCATTCTTTGCACCGACAAAGGTTGATTGATGTTTTGAACCCACCTCTGCTTCAGCCAATCGACATTCAGATGCGTCCATGCCCGCCGGCCGCTGAAGGTAAGCGTTTTGAGTGCATGATCTCTTTTAGACTTAGACTTAGACTTAGACAAACTTTATTGTCATTTTGTCAACACTGGGTGTACACAAAACGAAATTTCGTCGCATACGGCTTTCAACAAAGTAGTGATATTGCGGCTGGTTAAAAAGTGACATTCTATATAAAAATATGAAATAAGATAAGTATAAAGTACAAAGTGCAGCAGTGATAAAGTATGTAAACAGTGCAGGAGACAAAAACAGTACCGTAATTTTCGGACTATAAGTCGCACCGGAGTATAAGTCGCACCAGCCATAAAATGCCCAAAAATGTGAAAAAAAAACATATATAAGTCGCTCCGGAGTATAAGTCGCATTTTGGGGGGCAATTTATTCGACAAAATCCAACACCAAGAACAGACATGAACGAGCAACAACAGGCTAAACGATACGGTATGCTAACGTGACAAACACAAACGAGGAGCTGAGAATGGGCCTGACGTAACATTCAGTTATTTTAAAAAAACTATTACATAAATAACACGTTTATAAAACCATCTGTGTCACTCCAATTAATTAAATCCATCGATCGTCCTTTGTCAACAATGCCGTGTGCCGCGCCGCAGTTCAAATTATTCCACAGGCCCATACAACGATATATAAACTATATTTTAAATAACTATCACATAAACAACAATATTATCAAACCATTTGTGTCACTCCAAATCATTAAATCCATTGATCAAATTTCTCGTCCTTTATGTCATCCTGGTGACAGAGGACATGTCCAGAGGATATGGCGCTTTAAAGTGTTAATTACTTTATTTGATTTTTTCTCTCTATTTTTCATGTTTTGAATATGTTCAAGATAAAGATATCAAAGCATGTGAAGTGATCAACTATACTAAAAATAACATGTGAAGTGGTCAACTATACTTGTAAGTAAGTGATGTGTTAATGATCAAGTAAAAATTTGTGAAAAAAAAACATATATAAGTCGCTCCTGAGTATAAGTCGCCCCCCCCACCCAAACTATGAAAAAAAAACGCGACTTATAGTCCGAAAATTACGGTATTTACAAGTGTGCAGAGGAATGCTAAGTTTGAATGTTCAACAGTCTGACGACAGCAGGGAAAAAACTATTGCAGAACCTGGTGGACCTGCAGCGGATGCTGCGAAACCTCTTCCCAGAGGGCAGCAGGGAGAACAGTCCATGGTGGGGGTGTGATGGGTCACTGATAATATTACGGGCTCGGGACACGCAGCGCTGGGATGACAAGTCCTGAATGGAGGGGAGAGGAGCCCCGATGATCCTCTCTGCTGTCCTCACCACTCTCCTCAGGTTCTTCCAATCGGAGGCGCTGCAACCTCCACACCACACTGAGAGACAGCTTGTCAGAATGCTCTTAATGGTGCTTCGGTAGAACGTCCTCATGATGAGTGGGGGCAGGTGGGCTCTCCTCATCCTCCGCAGGAAGTACAAGCGCTTCTGTGCCCTCTTGACCAGTGTTGTGGTGTTCACAGTCCAGGTGAGGTCGTCTGTGATGTGGACCCCCAGGAATTTAGTGCTGCTGACCACCTCCACAGCTGAGCTGTCGATGATCAGTGGAGCGTGGTGAGGCTGGTTCTTCCTGAAGTCGACGATGATCTCCTTCGTCTTCTCCACATTCAGGATCAGGCTATTGTCTCTGCACCAGCCCACCAACTGCTCCACCTCCTCTCTGTAGTCCAGGTCGTTGTTGTCACTGATGAGGCCCACCACCGTTTGTACACTCGTTTCAGAAAAATCCCGTCTACTTGCAGTCCACTTGTGGTCTGAGGTGTCCTTTTAAGGCACTAGGAGGTCCAATCCAGTTTGTGTTCTCATGTGGCCGTTTAACCGAGCTCACTTGTCTGAATGTTTCCCAAAGGATTGGCCGGTGTAAAGGCTCAGCGTTGAGCTAGATTCTGAATTGGCGACAATCTGCCTCCAAGTCGTCCAATTGATGAAACGGACCTGCAAGTTGCCATCGACGGTGCTGTGGTGGAGAGAGTGAGCAGCGCCAGGTTCCTGGGGGTGCACATCAGTGAGGATCTCTCCTGGTCCACCAACACCGCGTCGCTGGCGAAGAAGGCCCGGCGCCGCCTGTACTTCCTTCGGAAACTCAGGCGAGCGGGGACTCCTCCGGCCGTCATGACTACGTTTTACCGCGGCACCATTGAGAGCGTCCTCTCCAGCTGTATTGCTGTCTGGGGTGGCAGCTGCACTGACCAAGACTTGAAGGCCCTGCAGCGCATTGTGAAAACGGCTAGTAAGACTATTGGTGCTTCTCTCCCCTCCTTGAAGGACATTTACACCTCCCATCTCACCCGCAAGGCGACCAAGATTGTGAGTGATGTGAGTCACCCCGCTCACCCTTTGTTTGAACTTCTGCCCTCTGGGAGGCGGTACAGGAGCCTGCGCTCCCGCACCACCAGACTTTCCAACAGCTTCGTACTCCAGGCTGTTAGGATCCTGAACTCGCTCCCCCTTTCAGCGTAGCGTCCTGTTCTTGCTGTGTGCTCACTGGCTCGGTTTTGCCCCTCATATTCAATGGGTTATTGGTCTGTTTTTATTCATCGCTCATTTTATTTTATTTATTATTTATTATTTATGGTTTGTGCCTACTTGTTTTTGTTTTGTGTCGCCTACTTGTATGTCTCGTCACCGTGGGATGGAGGAAACGGAATTTCGGTTTCTTTGTGTGTCTTGACGTATGAAGGGATTGACAATAAAGCTGACTTTGATGAGTGATTTTCAAATTCATTAGTTTTGCAGCTTGCTTCCAACCCTGCTGTGCGCCCCCTCCTATGCCCGCCCCTCCCTGGGACAAAATCTCATTATTGAACCTTCTGTCAGATTCAGTATTCTCTGCCTCCCGTCCTCTCTCCCAAAAGCTTTGGGGGCGAAGAAGCGTGTCGGGAGTTCTGATAAGTTCCCGGTGGGCCGCCGCAGTCTCCTCTTTTGCGCCGCCACTGCACCGACGCCTCTCTAAGAGAAAGGCCACAATCCCTGTTCATCGGAATGGCCGGAATGGGACCAAGAATTCTATTGTTCTCTTGGCCTGCCCCCCACCTCCCCGCATGCCATCCACCAAAACCACCTCCAATCCATGCGCCCTGCCATGTGAAAACTAAACATCAACATTAAGTGAGGCCATTTGTGTGTTTTAACTGGGGCTTTACAAGCTCCTCCTCAGAACGTTTGATGTTTTGTTTTCCATTTGCTTGAAAAGGTCACACCGTTGCGCAATAGTGCGATCTGGAGGCCCGGTTCCAAGATGGCAGCCGGCGCCGAGTCATCACATTTTAGGCTGCACGCGTGTTCAGTAGCGCCGTCACGTTGAGGACGCAGCTCGTAGTGATGTCTGTCAAAACACGGCCCGCGCCTCCCCGCCCACGGGCCGCACGACCACACGGCTTGCCGTCCGCCATGATGCATTGTGACAGGCTGACGGCTGGCACCTAAGTGAGCATTTAGCTTGCAATCACTCTGACATGTATGTGTATGTGTGTGTGTAAAATTAAAATGTTAGTCCCATGGCGGACCGATTCTTGCTACATGTCAAAATATTTGCAGTACTTGTCACTCAGTGAGTAGGCAGTACAGTTGTGCATCACTGTAACTTCAAATCGCTGTTATAAATTGGAGAAACAGCGCTATCTGCCGATGCAAGGTAAAACCGCTCTTGTGTGCAGCAGTCAAGAGTGTCGGTCGCGTTTTCGTTTGATATCGCGAATGTTCGAATAAAGGTGTCGTACCTGTGTTTTAAAATTTTGCCACTCGTGGCTTTGCTAAGGTTCTAAAAAAAAAGAAAAACTATATAAAACTCAATCAATGCAATTTAGATGTCTTACATACACATTGTAACACACACATTTGTAACCCTTTCAAGATTTTTGAATGGATAAAAATGATCAACATTTCTGATTTGTTCATTTCGAAATTTACACTGACAGGTGTGAAACTTTCCGAACAAAATACAATAATATAAGTACACGTTTCTTTAACAAAAAAAAGTGATTCGAATAGTGATTTTCTTTCCATCAAACATACTATTTTATTTTGTGTTGCTCAGTATGTAATTCTCAAATTATTTCCAAATTGTTATTTTCTCCTGTGTGTTAATTGTAAATTGTTTTTGAAGACTTGTGCTGCTGTAGTGCAGTACGTCCAAAGGTGGCAGCAGAGGTTCTCTGTGAAGAAGCTACTCGCACGACAACGACGAAGAAGCGGAAGAAGCAGCGCCCTGGAGAGCGCCTGACCAGTCAGTCACCAAGATGGCGGACACCGACGGTGAGTGAAGCCAACACGCTCCTGCACATGCTTAATTAATCGCGAGATAGTTGAAATCCGACACAATGCTGCTGTTTTGCAGAAAATTCACCTTTGTGTAAAAACAAAAAAACTTGCTGTGACGTATCAGGTGGCGATTAAGCTGTCTGAATTACCCTCGTAAATCATTCAAAATGACTTTTGTCCACTTTCTGCTAAATACAGTCAAAAATGTAATCGTAACCATTTGAATATTGTTGAAGTCAAGTGTCGTGGGAGCCACCGACGCTGCTTTGGCCAAGCCACGTGTTTACCGTAAAAACCTCGTGAAACGTTTCCCCCCACATCGATTAACCTTCGGTCGTCGTCTTCGATTACAACCTAACGTTGTTATTAGTCATCTTCTCAGTTTTGGAGCGACGAACCCTAATGTGATGTTTTTTCCCCTCGACTGGCCCTCTTCGTCAGAGATGCGTTAGCTTCCTCAAGCTAGCTGGCACGTGTTGCACGACATAACACGTGGGCCATCCGCTCGACAAACTCAAGAATGTTGGTCAGAAAACACTTGTAGGACAAAGTTAATGTTAAATCATCCGTCATATGACTGTCGTAATGCAGGCATTATTGGTGTAGATTTCAATTTCAGTGGCGTATCTGCGTTTCCCTCACAGAGTTGTGATTTTTCCTTTGCTGAAGCTTTAACATGCTCAAATCTTGCAAGTACAATCCTTAAAAGTTGTTCGTCTTCGGGGCCGAAGTATAACAATGGATATAATACCGACACGGCAGGACTGGGTCAGCTACTTTATTTTCTCACTCAACTCGCATTCTGTCCTTTTTTTTTTTTCTCCTTCTTTTTCCGCCCTCACAAAAAGAGCGTACCAGAGAAATTCACAAAAAAAACGTAAACCGGATAAAAGTAAATGTACACATTATTACAGTATACAGGGTTCCTCGATTTACGACGCTAATCCGGTCCTGCGCAGCGACGTAAACCCAGTTTTGGTGTAAGTCGGAACTGTAATAAAATGAAACAGTACAGTGATAGTACTAATTTCACTTCCATGGTGATGGCCTTTTCTTTGATACACTGCGATCAGAGGAGTCTGCCTTACGCTTGACAGCCATAATGAAAGGCAAAAAGTTCTCAAATTATAACACGCAAGAACGACGCAACAGTCCAGAATGGCGTATACCATTTGCGTGGGTAACGCCGTCTTCCTCGGTCCACAGCCTCTCCCGCGGTGTATACTTTCGCTGCGTGAACTAATTAGTTCCCCTGCGCGATACGAATCTTACGACGCAAAACCGCTTAGGTTGAAAAAAAAGGCTTTGAATATATAAGCCGCGTCATGAACATGAAACAACGTAACTTGAATAACGATTATTACAAAAACTATATAATCCCTAAATTAAATGTTATACAAGATAATCTGCTTGATGAAATCCAACGTTAAAACACTCCATGACAAGGCAGAGAAACTACACTGCCAAACTTAAAAGCTTTTGATTGGGTTTGAATGGCCTCGGTCAGGTTTTCATGTTGTGCTTTGTTTGCCGCTGCAGTAAAGAAGAAGAAGAAGGCCAAGAAAACGGCCGAAGATGTTGGGGTGTGTAAAAGTCGACGTCTTTTGTATTTTTGGCCTTTGGACACTTTACAACAAAGGGCCTGCTAAATTTGTGTTGTACAAACCCAGAATTAATCTTTTTGTTGTTGTTAGACCTCCAAAGTTGTTCTGCTTAGTCATGACATATTTTGTTTAATTAATTGAATTTTACTGTGGCAAATATCAGACTTGGAATGTGTCTCCTATGAACGCTCTGGCCCTGATCGTAACGAACCAAAAAACTGTCTTAATAGGAAATCCAGCAGCAAGGGGACTTCCTCATCCAGCCGGAAAGCAAAGTGCCCACACTGGACACGTCGCAGTGGCCCCTTCTCCTCAAGGTAAGCACCTGCAGGCTCGTCTTCTTCCTCCATTGCTCCCGGTGCGACGTGATGAATCTGTTTATCCATTCGCCGAGCAGTGGCCTGGCCTAGCCCATTGCCCCGTCCCCAGTTGTGGGGGCGGGGCAGCGTCATCGCCTTTCTTGACGCGCTCCAGCGTTCTGCTAGAGCCGCGGCCAGAGCGGCGTGGCGTTGAGGGCCGGGCGGGCGGCCTCCAAGATGAAATCTGATCTGATCTGATCGCTCCACTTGCGCTTGATGGATTCACACTGCGTGCGTCCCGTACCTAACAGTGGTGTCTGTTTCCCGCAGAACTTTGACAAGCTGAATGTGCGCACAGCCCACTACACGCCACTTCCCAATGGGAGCAACCCCCTCAAGAGGAACATCCAGGACTACATCAAGTACGATGGCGCGAGCACTCCGTCCCCTGCAACGCCTCTCCTCGCCCACTTTTTAGCACCATTTTCACTTCCTGGTGTGCAACCTTTTGCACCACGGACTGGATTACTGCCAGACAATATTTTCGCGGACTGGTGTTGGATGACGTCACGAGTTTTGCGAAGAAAACTTCTAAAAAAAACAGTTCTAGAAAATCAAATGTCGAAAGCATTAATAAATCAAATGATCGCCGACTGCACATTGTTTATAGAAGTTTTCTTTGCAAAAATCGTCCGTGTTTGGGCCACAATCCCATTTCTGCAAAACAGACTAATCACAATCCTGAACGTCATTGTGCTGTCTTTCCAGCCAATCATATAGCTGAACTACAACGTAAGTGCGTTACCACATAAACACCACCATCCCAACACACCCTTCAACTCTTAGTTCCATGAGGGAATTCTGTATGCGAACACCACAGTATAACATATTAATAATCGGGGATCCACTGTGTATTCCTATACAACGTTACTTCCGGCATCTTTATAACATCCTAAACCAATAACATAACATGAGTTATGTTATGTACACATCACCGTGATGTAAAATATTGTAAGTTATTTCTTTCTTGTGCGGGCCGGAGCTTGGGGGCCACTGGACTAGAGCATTTAAGATAATGAGTGACTTTGCCCCCCCCCCCCCCCCCCCCCCCCTGCAGGTCGGGCTTCATCAACCTGGACAAGCCGGCCAACCCTTCGTCTCACGAGGTGGTGGCATGGATCCGGCGGATCCTGCGCGTGGAAAAGACGGGCCACAGCGGCACCCTAGACCCCAAAGTCACCGGCTGCCTCATTGTGTGCGTGGACCGAGCCACGCGTTTGGTCAAATCCCAGCAGAGTGCCGGTATGCCGTCGCTGCTTTTTTTTTTTTGCGCGTGCATATGTGTGCGTGTATATGTGTGCGTGTATATATATATACGGATTGTGGTCGAAAACCGAGGCTTCACTGTGTGTGTGTGTGTGTGTGTGTGTGTGTGTGTGTGTGTGTGTGTGTGTGTGTGTGTGTGTGTGTGTGTGTGTGTGTGTGTGTGTGTGTGTGTGCGTGTGCGTGTGCGTGTGCGTGTGCGTGTGCGTGTGCGTGTGCGTGTGCGTGTGCGTGCGCGTGCGCGTGCGCGTGCGCGTGCGCGCGTGCGTGCGCGCGCGCGCGCGCGGCGCACACACACACAGTGATCCCTCGCCACTTTGCGTTCCGTTTATCGCGGCTTCACTACATTGCAGATTTTTTTTCCAGATTAAAAAAATATTTAAAAGTCAAAATAAAACTTCTAAATTGAGGAAACGTGTCTAACCTTTAGGACAATGTAGCATTGCTCCAAGTGTTCGTTTACATTCCTTTAGAAGTCTGTTTTCGCGTGTTAACACGATCGCGAATTAGCATCTTTCCGCTAACTCGTTAGCCTGCCCAGTACTTCTTGTTGGTGACTGTACTTCGCGGATTTCACTTATCGCGGGTGGTTTTTGGAACCAAACCCTAAACGAGGGATTACTATATATAAATTAATTGGCGGGAAGCAAGCGGAAGGGCGACTCTTGTGGGTCGGTCCTCGCCTGCCCGTCTCCATTAAGAAAAGGCGGCCACGCCCACTCGCCCGCTCTTCTGTGTGTTGCAGGCAAAGAGTATGTGGGGATTGTTCGGCTGCACAATGCCATCGAAAACGAGCACACGCTGGCCAGAGTAAGTCGTGCTTTGCCACTCGACCGGGGCGCACATGACCAGGCCGGCTGCTATCAAATAGTCACTTCGTTTTAGTCTGGTGTGATTTCAAATCAGATTTCTGACTTTCTATTTTCCTAAAATCATTGCTTGTGGAAAAAGTAAATTGCAAAATTATCCCTTGCATTGATTCCGTTGAGAAGTCACTCCAGGGTTGGACCAAGTGGCTAATTGTCGATGTCATAAAGTTTCTCTGCCTTTGGGGCTAGTCGTATGACCCGCCGCTGGCTGTTTCCAGGCCTTAGAGACGTTGACGGGGGCGCTTTTCCAGCGGCCGCCGCTCATTGCCGCTGTCAAACGCCAGCTGCGAGTGCGGACCATCTATGAGAGTAAACTGGTGGAGTACGACGCCGACAGGAGGCTCGGTAAGCGGCGGGCGGGATGGAGTGCGTTGCCCGCTTGATGCCCGCTTGACACCGGTGCCAACAATTTTTAAGGAATCTTCTGGGTGAGCTGTGAAGCAGGCACGTACATCAGGACGCTGTGTGTCCACCTGGGCCTGCTGCTGGGGGTCGGCGGCCAGATGCAAGAGCTCCGCAGGGTCCGCTCCGGAGTCATGGGAGAGAAGGTGGGTGCCGCCGTAAACCCAAAGGCGTCAGGAACCACGTTTGTCAGAATCGTCGCAACTGGCTAAGCTGTGATAGGGCCGAGCTGAAAACGAAAAGATGTGCTCGTCCGAAAAGGGGCGTCGACATCTTGCTTGAAGTGTGCGCGTTGCCCCAAAGTGTTGAGTTGCGGCCGACTGGCCATGTCGCACCGCTAATGAAACTTTGGCAAAGCAAACGTGCAGCTGAGATTTTCTTATGTCTCAACTGCCGACACAGGCGCATCCGCTCATTTTCTTCTCGACGTTTCTTGGCTATGAAGTGCTGACGTCCCCCCCCACCCCTTTGCTCAGGACAACCTGGTGACCATGCACGACATCCTGGACGCCCAGTGGCAGTTTGACCACAATAAAGATGAGGCGTACCTGCGGCGCGTCATCTTCCCTCTGGAGAAACTTCTGGTGTCGCACAAACGCTTGGTGATGAAGGACAGCGCGGTGAGTCTCCGTCTCCTCACGTGTCCCAGGCCGGCCGACCGCATCCTGACGTGAGCGCCGCTCTCCAGGTCAACGCCATCTGCTACGGTGCCAAGATCATGTTGCCGGGTGTGCTGCGCTACGAGGATGGCATTGAGATCAACCAGGACATCGTGGTCATCACCACCAAGGGAGAGGCCATCTGCACGGGTACGCAAAGCGTGTTCATGCGTACATGTGTGCGTAGCCACATGATGACTCATGTAGATCCAGGAGCCTTCGGGCTGTGCTGACCTCCCATCTACCACCCTTGTCTGATGGCTCAAATTGGCTCCACAAAAAGAAAACTCCTTTCATGCCCAAATGATATTTAATATCAAATCTTTGATCGTCGTCTGTCTTTGTTGCGCTAGCTGTGGCCCTGATGACGACGGCAGTCATTTCCACCTGCGACCACGGCGTGGTGGCCAAAATCAAGCGAGTCATCATGGAGCGAGACACTTACCCGCGCAAGTGGGGGCTCGGCCCCAAGGTAGCCCGCTGATGATGCGATGATGTGATTCACTCTCGGGATCCAACACTTGACTTGTGCTCGTTTTGCTCCACCAGGCGAGTCAGAAGAAGATGATGATCCAGAAAGGTCTTCTGGACAAGCACGGAAAGCCCAACGGAAGCACGCCCGACGCCTGGAAGACTGACTATGTGGACTACTGGTGAAGCGCCCGCGTTTTTCTTTGTTTTTCAGTTTTAGTCAATTTAACTGAAGACCAAAGTCAAGCTTGGTTCTCTCGTGGGTTGCGTGACAGTAGAAGGTTATCTCTGGCTGAGGTGTGCCTTCCTCTTCCAGGGAGTCGCACTGCTCAAGCGTCTCTCCGGGTGGCTTCTTTGCCTGCCAAACGGTCTGCGCGCTGTTCTGAGTATACCTCGGCTGACAACTGAGATTTTTTTACAAGAAATTAAGCTTTGAGAAATCATTTTAAAGAAATTAATTTTGTATTTACAAAGGCAAATGGTGTCAAAGGTTCCTAGTCATTGTGAAATTGAAAATGCAGTGGCAATTAAGTTAGGCACTCCTTTTTTTTTTTTCTTTTTCTTTTTTTTTTTAAAGCAGACTTTCGCATCTTGTTATATTTTCAAGAAAATATTTTGACCAGAGATGTTCCGCATCTTTAACCTTTGTCTGTTTTTACCCTACTGTAGCGTCACCGCCAAGGACGTGTCAAGCAAGGTAAAGTCCTCAGCTTGTCCATCAGCTTCCCGACCTGCTGGAGGCGCTCTCCTCGCTCACCTTCTTTTCCTCTGCACAGAGGAAGAGGGAGGGAACTGAGAGCGAAGCGGAAGCCGCGCCAGTCAGTGAGGAGACGCCCAAAGAGAAGAAGAAGAAGAAAAAAGAGAAGCGCGCGACAATGGAGGCCACTGAAGCGCAGAACGAAACGGCGGACATTGAGCCCAAAATTGAGGTTAGTTCACGACTAGGTTTGTGTTGTTGGAACAGCCTGTGAATTTTGGTGTGGCGTGGCTCATTCCTATCTATAATGCACTTTGCATCAAATAATGACTGTTTGTCTGAAGGTTTAACAAACTTTTTTTCTGTTTGCAGCTTGAAAGTGGCAAGAAAAAGAAAAAGAAGAAAGTCAGAGAGGAAGCTTCTGAGTGATGGTTGTGAACTTGTGACCATTGCCCAGTGTCTGACTCAGTTTTTTTTTTTTTATACATACACACCCTTTTGTTTAACTTGTAAATAATGTCTTTGATAAGTGCACACGTTTGTGACATTTTAGATTAATCTAAAATGAAAGGTTGATGCCATGTATCAAATGTTGCCATGAATAAAAAAAATGTTTTTGCCTTCATTGACTTTAGTGAATTCAAAGCACCAGAATTGACAAAAACTTGGTTTTCCAAGTAGCAATTGGGTTCTCCGAACAATCCCGCTCAAGTCACGTGTTTGTCGACCTCTCAGAAGTTGGTAAATGCCATCTCGTCCACCTGAAACGTAGTACACGCATCTCGCCTCTGTCGGGCGCTGTAAATACCACAACATTATTGTTCACGTGATACCTACCCCCTGGTCCAAACATCGCATTTAAAACAATTGAACTGATGTGCTCAAAACCAAGATCCCTGTTGACTTTATGCAGTAAGCATGCGTAGAACTCGCAAATTCGAGAATAAGTCCAAAATGTGGTTAGTGGCAATTGCGCCGATCCAAATATGCCCCCAAACTGGAAGTTTCTGGCATAGCTTTATTTCTTAATCGACGCTCTGTCTTTAAGTGCTAATATATCTACTTAACTCATCTCCGTCATGTATTATGTTAAACTTGTCTTGCAAACCAACAGCGCTGAAATAACCTAGTCTACCCACAACGCCAGCAGAAGGCGGTAACGGGCCATTGGACAGTCATGACACCGCTGAAAAAGAAGAATCCAGGAAGTCATCGTTTGGCGTCTCGAGGATTTTCAAACACATGGAAGGTAAACATAAGACCGCAAATGTCACGTATGTGCACAAACGTATGTTTTAGTCGAGTTGTTTTGCAGTATGACACCTGTTTGTCGTAGTAGTTTCTATTGTTTCTAATGTTTCTATTTCTCCATTTATAATTTCCTTTGAAGATATAAACAAAATCATTGCTTCTGAAGTTTAATGCCTTCATTTAAGCGACGACTAATTTGAAGCAGTGTTCAAAGTGATCCCCACAGAGTTAGATGTGTGGAATGGCTGCTGCAATATAATGGCACAGGTGTGAGTGAAGCAACAAGGTTTGTCTGTACCCGAACCAGGCGACGTTACCAACGTGAAGAGGAAGTGCTCGGCGGTCACAGGGAGTGGACGCAAACTGAAGGACAACGCAGCCGACTGGCACAACTTGATGCTCCGCTGGGAGAAGCTCAACGACGAAGGTTTCACCATCGCAACAAACATCGTCAACGCCAGGAGTAGCAGGTGAGCTCAATCCCGTGCCTAATTCGGACTAAATGTAGATCCGTACCTCATGTCAACAAGGTTCTAAGGCACTGGATTCTGGCAAAGCACTACTAAATAGGTCTAAATCAGGGGTGCCCAAACTTTTTCAGATCTACCCACTATATATATATATATATATATATATATATATATATATGTATGTATATGTATATATGTATGTATATGTATATATGTATGTATATGTATATATGTATGTATATGTATATATGTATATATGTATGTATATGTCATCGTGGAAAAAAAAGTCCTACTCCCATTCCCTATGAAAGTGATACTTCTTACTATGGCCAGCTGCCCCACTCATTTTTATACCCTTTCTTAAGTTGAAGAGAAAAAACAGGGTTCTGACAATTGGAGGGAACTCGCGAGCTAGCGTGTTTGTGTTGTTAGCGCCGTTGTTTGTACACGCGTCAAGTGCGAAAAAAAATAAAAACATTTTAATATCACGCGATCGACCAATAGTGGCTTGGCGATCGACCGGTCGATCGCGATCGACGTATTGGGCACCCCTGGTCTAAATAGAGCTCATTAACCTAGTTCCCCAGCACAGAGCTGCTATCAGATTGCTGCAAAGCACTACATTAATCCAAATGAAGCTCCTAAACTCCAGTCAACATAGTCTAGTCGTATACTAACCGGCTTGCCTGCTAATATTAGCGCCTCTCTTTATTTCCGTGGAGCAGCGAGGCAGCGGGAACTTCAGGGAATCTTGTGGTGGGGAATTTGGCGCTTCGGAAGGAATGTGACAAACTGGAGGATGTCGTCAACAAAATGGTGACCAAAATATTGGAATTCAGTGGAACACAAGCATGTTTTGGTCTAACGCGTGACTTCCTTTCAGGCGGCCATTGTCACCAAGATGGAGCGGCTGATGACATCCCAGCGAGGCCTGGTGGACCTGGAGAAATTTCAGTTCGGGGCCCAAGGAAGGAAAGTTCCGCTCTTCCACAGCTGGAATGCCAAAGAATTTGGTGAGGTTTCACTGGCTCCTCTCACAAACAATTCACCTGGATCCATATGTTGTATAGTGTTGTAACGAGCGCCTTCTGCGCAGCTGATCTGCTGAATCAGAAGGGAAAATGAAAATGTGGAAACAGTGTCAAAGAGGCACCGATGAGCCTTGCAGGGTGAAAAGCGCCACCCAATGGGCGATGTTTCAAATGATTTTCATGGGAAGGCTGTGTGAAAATTGCCATGGAAATGTCCAACAATGTAAATGTGGGAGGGGCTTCTAGAAAGGCCATGAAGGTCATTTAACCCCCCTCCTCCCCCGTCCAGTGTCCTCGTGCGGCATCCTTCTGCAGTCGTTCACGTCAGAGCTGCGACTCAAGCGCGTCCTCCTCCAGGAAGTGGCTCACAACATGAACTCGGACCTCAGCCTGGTGTACATTTCGTGCTGGCTCCATCAGCCGCTGGTGCCGGCGCATGCCCGCCTAGCGCTGGAGGCGGTCCTGCTGGAGACGGGCCAGCGACACCTTCCCGGTTGACAACGGCTTTTATTGTGAAAACAGGAAACAAGACCAACGAGCGCTATCCAAACAGTCGTAAAAATAGTGCAGCTTTTGTTTCTCACATTTATCTACATATTGACAAGGCAAATATGAAAAAGATTTTTTACAACAAGCTCATAAAAATCAATTCTTCTCAATTGATTGCTTTGTGGTCGTGCTCGGAGGGCTACGACGCAAAGGAGAACATGAGAAATAAATAGGAACTAACGGGAGAGTTCCACAAGGTTGAGTTACAAAGTCGGCGTTCGGCTGTTTCGCCGGCTTTGTTTCAGACTCTTCTAGAACAAAACAAACTGAACGGCCAATCATAGACTTGGCCACAGAACCTTCCGGAACCAAGTCTGTGATTTGCCGTTTTGCTGCCTCGCTCCAGAAAGCTCCACAAAAAAAAGTTCACGATTGGCCACTCAGCTGCTCCCTTTCTGAAGATTCTGCGATAAAGTCCACAGTTGGCCATTCGGCTTGTTTTGTTCCAGAGGTTTCACGAACAAAATCCAAGAGTGAGACAAAGCCGGCGAGACGGCCAATCACAAGCTTTGTTCCAGGAACATTTGAAACAAAATCTGCCTTTGGCCAATCTACCTTGCTTCCTTCCACACCTGGAGAGAACCTTCTGGATCAAAAGCAAGCTGGACTGTCAACTGCAGACTTTGTTCAGGAAGGTTCCAAGACAAAGTCCACGATTTGCAAATCAGCTGCTTGCTTTCTTCCGAGATAGTTCGTAATTGTCCGTCCGACTTGTTACCGGAGCCTTCCGGAATAAAGCACGCCAGATGGCCGATGACAGAATTCATAGCAAAGTCTGAAGTTGGGCACCGAGCCACTTTGTGTTCCAGGAGGTTCCAAAACAAAGGCCACCTTTGGCCGTTCAGCTTGCTTTGCTGGGGTCGCCCGATTCGATACCCAGCAGGGCCTGCACCGCCTCCAGGGGGACCCCCTCAGGAGTCTGGATGTGCATGGTGGTTCCGTCCGGCCCGTTGACAATGACGATACCGTCCGCATCGCTCAGGCCATCCGTCTCGATGTAGATCTCCTGGCCCTCCTGCACCAGACATGTCTCTGGAAGCTTCTCGGGTTCCTGGGCCGGTACTACCGGAGCTGGGCTTTCTGTCGCTGGCGGGGGCGCTGGAGCCTCTGTTGCCTGCCGCTCAGCGGTAGTCACCTCCATGGGTGTGGCAGCCGCAGGAGCCTGGTCGGGACCGGCGGAGCTGAAGAAGCAAATAAGATGAGTGCTGAGGTACAAGCTGAATTCATTCCATCACCTCCAACTCAAATTGCTTTCATCTCAAATCAACTTTCCTCCTTAAAAAGAATGCAAATGATCTTAAATCGCTCAAGCCCCTCAAACAACACCAAAAATGTTTTGTAATGTGTCTTGTAATTTTAAAGGACAGTATTGTAAAACCTTTACACAAAACCATTCTTTATTTTAGAGTCGAACTGATTAATCGGAATATATTAGTTGTATTAAATATAACTTAAAACTGTTTTTTAAATTATTGGCTTATCAGAATTTTATTCCAACAAAATGGCCATCTGCTTTAAAAAAAAAATCCTTATTTTGGTCACTAAATTTTGAGTCTACATTGTCTCTGCTTGGGTGGCTGATGTTGTGAAGTTTGCCACTGCCCTCTCATACATCCACACCGCAACATGGAGATTTCTATGTCAAGTATCCAAATTTGTGCTGCATTTGTGATGCTAAACATGAAAATGTGCTTTTTGGCCAATTTGCTTGATGTCAAGTGTGCCTTCATCATTTCCCTTTTGGACTTTAACACAACATTTTCATTAAAGACAACTCTTGAAGTTGTGTGCGTGTGTCTGCTTGAATGTTGAACGCAGGCATGTTCGTAACAGGCATTTTGACATGTGTCATGTTTGGGAGTTGTTGCTGTGGGAGCTTCACTCACGGTTTGGCTTCGGTGGGAAGCAGTGGCGTTGCCGACGTTGGTGTCATGGGGGCCAGCGAGGTGGCCACGGGGGCGGCGGAGCTCGCAGCTTGTGTGATAGGTCAGAGGTCAATATTTGAACTTGGCAACAATCCGCCAGTCACCCCCTCCCCCCTTTTATAGGCTTACCTGCTCTCTCGATGCCGTTGTGCTGCAGAGGAACGCTGTTCTCCATCTTGAAGCGCTTGGACGGTGGCAGCATCTTGGAGTTCTGGGGAAGCACAGGCAAAGTTTCGGAGCTGGACGGGCTCAAGCGGGGATGGGCCGAGCAGCACACTGGAGCTTACCTCCATGTAGCGGCTACTTTTGTTGCTCACCCCAGACGTTGAAGCTGTGCCGGGGAGAACTTTCATCCGATTGACCTCGTCAAGGATGCCCAGAGAGCGTGCCACCTAGTGGCGCAGATGGGCCGCATCAGAAATCAAAGAGCAGGCAACCACTTTCTCGCGGTGGGCTCGACTACTAAATGTGTAGCCAGATTGAAGCCTAAAATGGCCACGTCCATTCAATTCGACAGATTTCCCGTATTTTTGGGGCCGTGCTTTCTTGAGACGCTTTAGCCAGACCGGTCTCCTCGTGCCAAACAGGCCTATCACAGGTCATGCTACGAGGTCAAAGTGCATTTTCAAATCTGTGTGAACACCCTTACACTGTCTTCCATGACTTCGTTTTAGCATGTACCAAATTGCATGTTGCTGCATGAGACTTTTTCAGGTCCTCCACAAGTTCTCACCTCGATGTTCCTGACCTCCAGCGGCGCGGCGCCTCCTTGCGGTGCGGCGATGTAATCCTGTGCGGCCTGCCTCACTTGCGCCTGCAGTGACTCAAACTCGCGGTACACATCTGGAAAGTGAGTACGAGGCGGACCCGTCCGCTCCACCTGCAATACACAGAGATGCCATTTTTGCCGTGAATGTGCCAAACAACCTTTACTTTGAGGCCTAAACCTTGACGTTTACTGCATGACTAGACAGAGTGCCGACTCTAGGTCGCTCGCGGTGTGTTTCTTAGTCAAACATCTGCAAATGGTTCATTTTGCCATTGCCACATTTTGTTTGTTCCGCTGCTAAGAATTCCAGGATGTAAAATGTTACCAAACTTTTGTTGATGAAAGGAAGTGAGTCTTGCTTGTCGTCTTTTATTGTCAAGGCCAGCAAGCCAGGTTCTGCGGCGGTCCCACTTGGGGGTGAAGACTCCAAGTGGAGTGTGCGTTTTGTGTTCCTACCTTGGCCAGCAGCATCTCCCACACGCTCAAGACTTTGGTGAGACGGGGAAGAACAATGTCCATCAGCTCCTCGTCCTCGCACTGATCCACCAGCTGCAGACAGACAAAGCGGCCGTCACGGGAACGCACGGAAGACGCTTCCAAAGCGAGCGACAATGGCGCCAACCTGCTGCAGTCGCTCCCGTCTCCTCTCAGCCTGCAGCTCAGCGCTCACCGTGCCGCCGACCTGCTTGGGGGGCCGTCCGGGGCGTCCTCGCCGGCCCATGAGACTGAGCCCGCTCGACACCTGAACAAATTTCTGTCCACGTCGATTTGTAAGCCACCTGCTTTTTATTGAAATACCTTTACCTTTCATAGGACTCCTACCTTGGGTGGCACCCCCAGGGAACGGCCCCGCCCACGCCCCCTCCCTCGTCCGCGACCGCGGGGCCTGCCCGGACCACGGTGGTGGACGCCCCTAAATCCTCCGGCAGAGGACGCCGGGCCCGGCTCCTGAGGCAACGAGACAGTTGGCTTATTAGCCAGCGGAGGTAACCGAACCATCGGCGAGATGATTAGAATGTCATGTTCATTAGCAGTCAGCTATGCACACAAGAGTACAAGGAGTTGAATAGCATGTCGCGCTCATAAAAACAAAACTCTGAGTTAATGAGCACCATACTTTGTCGGTTGCCGTGACCGCGGATTTCTCCTCAGTCTCCTCTTCCGTGGTGGCATCCGGCACTGTCGCAGCTGTCATTTCCGTGGCGACCATCCGCACTTGCCCATCATCAGGGTCGGTTTGCGGCGGTACGTCGCCGGCCAGCTCGGGTTCTCCGTGGCTGGGGTTGAGCTTGTAGTGGCGGTTGAGTCCTCCCAGTCCGATGTAGGCCTTGTCACAGGTCTGGCAAGGGTGGGCCCTGGACTTGTGGCTGTAGGTCAGCGAGGTGTCTGCGTCTCGGGTGCCGTCCTTTCGTTCCTCATCCTCCGTGCTCATGTCCGAGTAGTCGTCCGAGTCGGACTGGTGGCTCTCGGCCAGGTCCTCTGTCTTTATGAACTTATAGTCTTTGGCTTTATACTTAGGCGGTCTTGAGACCCGGCCCGACCTGGTCTGCACCTTGACTGCCTTCTTATCTTTCTTCTTCTGCTTCCTCACCTTTTCTTTGTCTCGATCCTTGACTGTAGAGGAGGCGACCGGGGCTGGTGGGCCTGCTCCAGGGGGGCTGGCCTGCACTGGCAGGGCAGCAGTCTGTTTGACCGGAGACTTACTGGGGGATGATGCGGTGCCGTTGGCGGGGGCTTTCAGCAGAGACACGTTGGCCAGTTTAACAATGGGGGTGGCGGCGGGCGGCGTCTTGGCGGCGGACGCAGGGGCTTGCAGCTTATGGACCACTGGGAGCAAAGATCCCACCACGGGGGTGGAACTCTGGAGAAGCAACTGGATGGGGGCGTCGCCCAAGTTCTGCTGCAAGAACAACTGCTGGCCCTGCTGAGCCACCATCGGCTGGATGTGGATGATCTGAGTGGTGCCATTGGTCGACAGGGTCACCTGCGGTTGATTGACAGACTGACTGTTGTGCTGCTGGGATGCGGGCCGTGGCTTCACTTCCTGTTTGGGAGGAGCCTGAATCTGGATCCTGACTGGTTCCGGCTGCGGGCATAAAAGGAACATTAACATCGCATGCCATCGTAGGCGGTCAAACGAGTGCAATTGTGAGAAAAGATGACACGTTTCCTGGAGAGAAGTTTGAACGGCTCGAAAAGGGTCACTGATGCTCAACTCGAGCCATGTGGAGAGTCAGCATCACTCTCAAGGTTGCATGAGACATTTTTTTTTCCAAAAAAGCACATTTCCTCTGCTTTTGGGCCAGAAACTGGAATTTTCTGATTATCAAAGTGTAGAGAAAGCCAGAAACAAACTAGGAACAAAGTGTTGAAAATAGGGAGTAACCTATACTTTGTTTTGGTAGGTTCAGTGGTCATGTTGTTATGTATTGTGTGTTTACCTTGGATTGAGTCAAGTGGACAGTGCTTGCGCTGCTTCCGCCACCCTGCAACGCAGCCTGCTGGGCAACGGTCTTAAGATGCTGGGAGGCATTCTGGACCTGGACTACTTGTTTTACCACTTGCTGCGGGCTCTGCACCTGGACTACTTGTTTTACCGCCTGCTGCAGAGGCTGGACCTGGACTAGCTGCTTCACCGCCTGCTGCACTACTTGCTGTGGTGTGTGGACCTGGACTACTTGTTTGACCGCCTGCTGTGGGGTCTGGACCTGGACTATTTTCTGGACAGGCTGCTGTGGGGTCTGGACCTGCTGCTGGGTCTTGCCGCTCACCTGGCTAATGACCTGCTGCAGCTGGCTGGGATTGAGAGCCACGCTGTGGACGGGGCTGCTCTTTACAACCTGGCTCTGCTGGAGCAGCTGGACGGCCTCGCTGTCGGACACTTGAACCACCTGCTGCTTGCTGAGCTGCTCCAGCAGAGCCTGTTGCTCCTCAACGGTCAGCCCGGAGCCCTCCATCAGGCTGCCGTCCGGCTGCACGTAGATGATTGTGGTGTTGCTCATGTCTGCGGCCAAGCTGGACAAGTCTGCGCCCACCAGGATGCTTTGTTCTCCCTGTAAAAAGTCCACCAGCTGAGACTCCCCGACCGCGGGGGCAGCAGCAGAGACTCCCTCGGGCAGGTCCACGGGATGGTCGCTCTGCTCGCCGGAGACCGCGGGCGATCTTTCCTCGCGCTCTTCGACCGTCGCCGCGGGGGTACTCTCGGTCGGATCGGTGCTCGGGGCGACGGTTTCCGGCAGGGTGGCATCCTCGGGCTGTGTGGAGTCCGCGGCGTGGGTCTGAGCTGGGGAGCGAGGAGGTTCGGCGGCTGTTATTGTTCTCCCGGACCCGCTCTCATCCTCGTTGTCCGCCATTTTGGCTGCACGGCTGCTGCTAGCTAAACCGCTAACAGGAACCCAGTTTGCGCCTTAAAGTAAATGCGATCGTAACGCTACACGACTAAATCAATCGACGCGCGCAGAGAATATGTGCGTGTTTGTAAGTCAAATGCCTTACTGATACGAAGAACAACATGAACCCTAAAGGAGAAAAAACAGGGAGCAGATGACCGAACCTTGGAGGAGTTTTGAGCTAGCCTAGCTTAGCCTTCGCCTAGCCGCTTCAGGCGAGAAGCGAAATGTCCGGACTGGATTCTGGAGCGAACTTCCACTCTGTATTACAATACACCCCCTTTCATTGCGGGTTTATGTGTTTTTACTTTTACCAATTACAAATAATTGACAAAAAATAGCATATGTCAACCCATTGAATGTATTTTTATAGCACCTCACGTAAAGCTTTTAACACAATTTCATAACGGTGCCAAAAAAATCGTTTATCGATTATTTTGATGTTGCTGTATCAAAAAGTGTCTGAGCTTTTTGCTGAAATGGCTTTAGTTTTTATATTATTGAGTCGGAAACTCCACTTTTTGGATTATTGAATCCAGGTTTTCTATTACGCCCATTTTCCTTTCATTCAAATCTTTCGAGGTAATTTCATCCCGGTGGAATGTGGACATAATTACATAAAACAACACATGACACTTTAAAGTCTGGATTGATCTGCTCAATTTTAATCAAATCGCATACATTTAGACTGAAAAATTACAAAGAACAAGAACACAATAACGCATAAAGATGACGTCACAAACCAAATGGCGGGTAGCGGGAGACGGACGCATTTGGATGACGACAACAATATGACGTTTGCCAGACCGTCAGGGCGATGTCGCCTCTGTTTACCATCCACCAGCTGCTGGGATGAATAACATCTGGACGCACAACCGAGCGACGCGTTCCACGCGACATTAGACTGAGTGTGACATTTTGTTCCGTTGTCAATATTGTTACCTCGCCATGCTATTGCTCGGCTGTTAGCTTAGCTTGTGCTCGGACAGGCTCGCTCAAAACAGAACGCTGTATTTGTGTGTGCGTGCGTGCGTGTGTACGTGTGCGTGTACGAGTGTGTGCGTGCGTGTGTACGCGTGCGTGTGTGTACGTGTGCGTGTATGTACGTGCTTGCTCGCCTGCCTTCCTGCGTACGTGCGTCAATTTTAATTCAACGCTCCATTGTGTTTGTCTTGGTTTTGAAATTGAAACAAAATTTCCAATAGTTTTGGTATCATATTGTTGCAGTGACAGTGTATTTATAAAGAATGTAGCTGTTTATTGAACACTTGTAAATATGGCTTTGGGATCAGAAATGAAATTGTTCTTCCTCCACAGAACGGAAACATGGAGAGCCAGCCATCCGTGTTGAGGGAATTCTGCCCACTCCAGCACCTGCTGAACGCCATCCCAGCCAAAGTATAACACCTGTGCACATATTTTACACGATGAGGCCATGAGTAAAGTGGCATAGAGTGGACTTTGCCTAGTCGCTGGGAGAGGGGAAATCCGTCTATAATTGGAATGAAATGCATTGGGGGAATGAGAAATAGGGAAAACAAATCAGAAACAACAAATCTAAATAATATTGATATATTGACAAAAAAAAAAACTCTGCGCCAAACCGTGAGTATGCGGGAGACGACTGGACAAGGACTAATGTACAATCTATGTACAGGTCACAGAAGCATTAGCAGCATTGTAAATTGTGTCTGCAGGTTCAGCGGGGATTCCGCTCAGTGGTGGTCTATCTGACGGCGGTAGACAGCAGCCGCGACTTTGTGGCGGTGGGCAGCAGCATCGGCATGTTGTATCTCTACTGCCGCCGCCTGGCTCACATGAACAAGTACAGCCTGGAGGTGGCGCTCTTTTTCGTCTTCCTGTCTGGTGCGCTCCGATCCATCCGCTCTTTTAAACGAGTGCATGTGTTCAGGGAAAGTGCGACGCCATCACGGCCGTGAAGCTGCTGAGTTGCTTCGACGACCTGGTCGCCGTGGGAACGGCCTCAGGCCGAGTGGCCGTCTTCCAGTTGGTGTCACCGTTGCCGGGACGCAACAAGCAGGTGAGCTGCGTGCCCCGAAGCCGCACACTGGGATTTCACTTGCGTGAAATGATGTGCTCAGTTTGCACGTGTTTGCGTGTGCGTCCAGCTGCGGCGCTTCGATGTGGTGGGCCTCCACAAAGGCACGGTGACGTCTTTGGCGTGGAGCACCAACGGCATGAAACTTTTCTCTGGGGACGACAAAGGCCGCGTGGTCTTCTCCGCTCTGGACCTCGATCAGGTGACACCGCAAGGCCGCCACGTTGACACCAAGCGCCACACGTGGGGGTCTTCGGTCACATGATTTTATCTTTTTTTTGTTTCACAAATCAACACTGTTGCTCGTCCTCCACATGCAGTTTGTTATTTATGTGAATCAAGCTAAAGGTATGGCAAATTTAGTGTTCGTTTCATGCCAAGTAGTGATGCTTGTATTCCGCCTGGCATCTGGCGACGTGACTCACGCCGTACGTGTGTCTTTCCAGGGCACATGCACGCCAGTGCTCTTGTTGGAGGAACCGGGTGGCGTCGTGCAGCTGGACTACAGTCACCAGGTTCTCCTGGTGTCTACGCAGCAACGCTCGCTGCTATACTGCATGCACACGCAGCAGATCCAGCAGCTCGGTGCCAAACCCAGGAAGAGGTGAGGGTCACGTGTTGCACGCTGCGTGAACAGGATGCGGTGTGTGTGTGTGTCTGTGTGCGCGCGCGTTTGCGTGTGTGTTTGTGTGTGTGTGTGTGTGTACGTTTGTGTGTGTGTGTGTGCGTGCGTGTGTGTGTCTGCCTGCCTGCCTGCCTGGCTCCCTCCCTCCCTCCTCTGGGAGTTGCACACAAGTCACACAAGTCATGAAGTCTCAAGTAACCCTCAAGTGTCACTCGGGGCTCTACTGGAATTTTTGCAGTTTTGCCATGATTGATTATGTGTTGTCATTTTTTGGGGGGGACAGTAAACGTGCGTACGTGTGTGTGTGTGTGTCAGTAGTGGAAGGTTCGGGGCCTGCTTTCTGCCGGCTCTTTGCAAGCAGAGTGACCTTCAAGTGTTCGCAGCCCGACCGGGACTTCGACTGTGGAGATCGGATGTGTCGGGTCATGTGGTGGACACCAGACTGCTCAAAGCGTTCTTCAACACTCCGGTACTTCCACCCAAGTTCAACTCGTACTTGCTATTTGACTTGTAGTGATTGCTATTGCTGGCGTCGGTATCGATCCATCGCCACCATTGCTGATATTGATTTTGATCATTTTGCGGTACTCGACTACCGCTGCTGGTACTTTGGTATGTTTCGACTGGTACTTAGACCAGTTTCAACTGCTCGTACCAGTTCTGATACTTGATCTTGCTGGCATTTGACTGCTCCTGGTACTTAATGACTCAATCTAATGGGACCGCCGCCACTGCTTCTGCTCCATCTGCCGACACAAACACTTGAAATTGCTTTCGGTACCGCAACCGGTACTGTGACAAAAGTGCTCCTGCCGTTGTCACCGCCGGTGACTCTTTGTTTTGTCTTACTCGTTTGGCCAACAGATTCCCCACTTTGAGATCTTCCCCCGCCCTTGTCATGTAGGGGCGTACCGTCCGTCCGAGCGTCAGCTGGGTCTGCTCAGCTGCTTCCTCAAGGAAGGTTGGATCCTCAGCTGGAACGAATACAGCGTCTACGTGATGGACTGCATCAACCAGGTGCCACCGTGCCATTGCTGACTTACAGGGGCCGCAAACGTAATCGGGCTCTCCCGCCGCTGCGTTCAGGTGCTGGTCGGCGCCTTGGAGAGCAGCGGGGACATAGTGTCGCTGTCTTGCTGTGACAACGAGATCTTCGTCCTGAAGGGAGACAGAGATCTCATTCGACTGTCGGACAGTCCGGAGGGCGTCTCGCATTCACCGTCCCACTACCCTGTGCGTCTGTCGTCGCCATTGACGCCGCAAGCCAACGCGGCCACGCCCACGGGTTGGGTGGAGACGGCTCAGCCGATCAGGACGGTGGCCATCATTGTGGAGGGGGACGGGAGCCTCGCTGAGGAAGAGGAGGAAGCTGAAGAAGCGCAGGAGAAGGAGGAGGTGATCAAGACTCCATTATTTATTTGATGTGTGCCATTTATTTACACTATTTGAGTGAAGCTACTTCTGCATCTGCCAGATATTTTACTGGTACCAGTTCTGTATGCTTCAGCTTTGCCTGCACCTGACGTAGCAAGCGTCCTGTGCTTTTTCTCAGGGCGCCGACGTCCCGAGCAACTCCTCGCGTAGCCGCAGCAGCTCAGTCACTTCTTGGGACAGTTTCCACGGAAACAATGCCGACTCCCGCCGCTACAGCGCCCCCCTGGGGCAGGAGGAGGTGTGGCAGGAGCTGGTGGTGAAAGCCGTCAAGGTGAAGAAGAAGAAGAGGCAACGACAAGGCAAGCGCAAGCTCTGTAACAAATGCACTGCATGGCAGCCTTCCACACACAACAGTGAGCCAGCTCACAAAGCGACTCTTTGTTCTCTTTTGGCAGACAGCGGCGGTGGCAATCGCCTGTCCGAGAGCAGGTGCTCCGAGTCCATGTTTGTAATCCAGGACGGCAGCTGTTCTGACGGCGGCGGTGGGCCCTCCCTCCGGGATCTGGAACTTCCAAAACAGGACTCTCCAATGGAGACCGGGAACAGAACTGAGAAGGAGGATGAAACTCAGGAGGAGGATTCCAGGTTTGCAGTTGACAGCAGCGCTCTCCACTTCCTGTTACTGTGACCGCCGTCTTACACCAGCTTCTCCTCAGCTGCTTGCCCTCGCAGAAGGAGACGGTGGTCCTCACCCCCAACGTGGACATGTTGCTGGAGTGCACCTTCTCCTACTTGCAGCGTGAAGGACAGGAGCGGCAGCCCACCGACGAACAGGATGAGAATTTCCTCAGTCCCGCCATGCAAGCGGAGGTTCAACAGGTAAGCGCTACCATATGTGGACTGTGGCACAGGCTTTAACACGTAGAAAACCATTGCTGTAACAAATGTCCGTGACAACTGTAGGAGGACGACTCTGTGCCACCCGCCGATGTGATGGACCAGACCGGAAATTCCGGACTCCCCGGCAAGAAGCCGAGCATGTCCAGCGATGACGAGGAGGGTGACATCTACCGCCACAGTCTTCCCGGCGCCAATGCGGAACACGGCGGCGCTGCTAAAAGTCAAACGGCTGATGAAGTGCTGCAGTGGAACGCTCGGAACGGACCTGAATGCAAAGCTGAGCAGGTGACCCATACAGAAAAAAAACATGACATGCATGGCTGGGAAGTGCTAAGACAGGTGGGGAAGCTGAAGACGGGACTCCCGCCATCCCAAACTGCCCACATAAAAAAAATTGTCTTTCTAGCTGGCAGAAAGCTGGATGGGGTATTCTGGACCCTCATGTGGAATACTGAGTCTTCACGTGACTGACAGGTGTGTGCGTGTGTAGCTGCAAGTGCGTGTGCACGTGATGCAATGTTACGTGTGTGGACGGCAGGTACGTGTGGTGTTTGGACTTCAAGGGCGGACTCTACTGCAGCCTTCTGCCTGGAAGCAGCCTCCAGTGGCAGCGCTTTGAGGACAACATTCACCAGGTGGCGCTCTCTCCCTCAGGTGAGCCCAGCCCTTGCGTGAGCGCGTGTGTTAGCAGCGCTCAGCTAAACGTAGCCGGCCTCGTGCTAGGTCACCTGTTGTGGAAGGTGGAGCAGAAGAGCATGACGGCATACGCCTGCGCCAAAGTCTCGGCGCAGGGCAAGCGTCACTGGTACAAGGCGGCCAAGCAGACGGCCTACGTGGCCCTCGGCGATGACTCGGCCTGGATCGTGGGGACCAACGGGGACCTGTACCTCCAGACGGGTAACTTCCCGTCTTTGGCGTTGAGCATTTGGGCATCGCCTGAATCCGCTTCATCCCACCTTCTCGTCACGCTCGTTTGCGCCAGGCCTGAGTGTGGACCGGCCGTGCGCCCGCTCCGTGAAGGTGGACGTGCCATGCGTGTTCAGTCAGGTGTGCGCGCGGGGGGGCGTGGTCTGGGCCCTGAGCGAGCACAACGCTCTATTCTACAGGGAAGGGCTCGACAGCTTCTGCGGCCTGGGTGACGCCTGGAAGTACGACACCGTCAGGTAAAAAAAAAAGACAATAAACGTATTCTGTTCTGCTCGCTGGACCACTACCCACGCGACGTCGACCCGCAGACGGTCATCGTGATGACTCCAATATTACCGCAATTACCTTCAAGCTGACGTTGCGTCGCTGAGCTGCACGTGAGAGCATATCCAGCGTGCTCTGTTGTCTTCTATGACAGCGAGGCTCAGGGCGTGGAGCTCATGTGCATCACGCTGGGCGAAGGCGGCACGGCCTGGGCGCTGGACATCAATGGGAGACTCTACTTCAGGACGGGTGTTTCCTCGCAGCGGCCGCAGGGCGACGACGACCACTGGTGGCAGGTATGCCGCGCCGCCTGTGTAGGAGTTGGCCTTTCGCAACTTTGATGACAGAGATGGATAAGGTGGTATGTGATGGTGCGTGACAATTTGTAATGCGGCGTCCCTCAGGTCAGCATTTCCGACTATGTGGTCTTCGATCAAGGCAGCTTGTTCCAGACGCTCCTGAGCGCCACGCAAAGTGTCGCCACGGTAACAAAGGCACCGGTGGAGCGGGTGGTGGCCTTTCTGTCTCAGTACTCGCAGCGTCAGCCCAGCCTGGTCAGCGCCAACGCGGGCGGCGTCTGGGTGGCATCTGGACGCAACCGGTTGCACTTGGCGCGCGGCGGCCTGGTGGGAACTTTTTGGCAGAACCTCGTGCCCAGAGGGACTGTGGCGGCCACCAGGTGGAGCTCCATTACCTCCTCAGCCCTGCCCCACAAAGACGGTGAGGCCTGGACTACACGCCACTCATAGCAACACACAAAGAACAACATCACTCGATGGTGTGCACAACAAAGTTTCTCACTAACACACACTAGCGCACACAAAGTCGCTCGCACTGATTGACAGCCAGCGGGTGCATTTCAGGTGCCTTCCTGTGGTTGGCTCAGAGCAAGAAGGATCTGTTCTGCGTGTGGGACCAGGACGGAGAACTTCGCCCGTCCACGGTCACGCTGCCACCGGAGGTCACTCCCCTTTTCCCGATGATGTTCTGCACTTGCGCCTATGCTGTCCTCATGTTCTGCCGCCGTTCTCGCCGCCAGGTGGAGCTGACCCAGCTGTCGGCTTGCCACGACGCCCTCTGGGGACTGGACGTCCACGGCCGGGTCTTCATCCGCACCCTGTCTTTGTCGTGTCCCACCGGTCTCCACTGGACCTCGCTGGACCTCAATCAGCTCGGTACGTATTGTTGTCCCGATAAGTTCGCGCCATCTTTGCTGGCCATAGATGACTTTTTGGGCTGTTACCACAACACATGTTGTCTTTTACAGCTCATTTTTGTTTTTCTTTAGTTTTTACTGTACCCATAGCAATGTCGTCGTCATCATCATATATATGGTTATGCAGATACCTGGCATGAATATAGAAATTGGATTCTGTCCACATCGCCCAGCCCTAGTATGTGTGTCTGACTTCATTGGACACACTGATGTGTAGTCACTTATTACCTACCAGGCAGAAATCGTCATAGAGCTATCTCATCACCTTTGCTTCAGTTCATTTAACGACAATAAAAATCATGTGGGCAGATTGACGCATGCACATGCACGCACGCACACGCACGCACGCACGCACGCACGCACGCACGCACACACACACGTACACACACCTGGCTGTTCCATGTCACATCAACAGCTGAATGTTGCATAACAAGCTCTATCAGTTCTGTTTTTAGTTGTGGCCCTTCTCACTATCAGCGAGCGCATGACTGCAAGTCACACGTTCCGCCGCTTGTTTATGTCGCCCCAAGACTGTGACAGTGACGCAGGCGCAAGGTCAGCTTTCAGCCCCCAGATGGTTGGAGCCCGTTGATCTTTGGAAGATATTTGACGTGACCGAACACGCCTGTTAACCTTCTAACATTTGCTAACACAGCTATGTCTCTGGCTGACTGACAGACATGATCTAGCTGAGTGTTTTCTAACTTTTATTGAACCGAAGGATATACTGTATTTTCCATTCAAAAAATCTCTAGGCACACCATTAAATATATATATTTTTAGTCTAATTAAGTGAACACTATAATTTACTGTTAGTAAACATTAGCTAATATCCCATTTAGAGTCTAACATTTTGTAAGGGCCTGTTAGAGGTTAACAGTTGCTAATGGATCTGTGACTTGCTAACATTTGCTGATTTGTATGTTATGAGCTAAAATTGGTTAGCATGCCATAAGTACTAAGGTACCTCTCATAAGCTAACACACATCCCATGTTAACAATGTGTCTGTTCCGAGCTCCCATAGGATTGCATGCCCGTTATGTGCTAATTATTACCAGCTAACATTGCCTAATATGTTAGTTCTTTGCTAATGTGTCTGTGGCATCCTACCATTTCCTATCATGCCTGTTATGAGCTAATATAACCGTTACAAGCTAACAAATGCGGTACATTTAACCTCCATCGTTTTCTTTCTATCCACTTAACGGATTGCTGTGATGTGGAGTTAACATTTTCTGTTAACATTTTGAGCGACATGTGCTGATTAGTGAGTATCAAGTCGTCAAAGGTTAGTGGGGCAGCTTTGAAATATGAGTCTGTTCTCCCAAAAACAGACTGACCTGGAATCTGCTCTGAAAGTGCAGATGCTCTTGCTGCACTCATTTTCCACCTTAGCCTTGAACTCTGGATTCACATATTTGGCTCGATAGCACACGTCCACTATTGTATGGAGGCAAGTATTGTGTGTGTTCGAGACAGGATGTGTACGTTTGGTGAGCATCAGCTGCGGCAGCCAGAACGTTTGGGCTCTCGACAGTCGAGGACTGGTCTACTTCCGCGTTGGAACCCAACCGCTGAACCCTAACATGATGCTTCCTGCTTGGATACACATAGAACCCCCTGTCCAGGTAACACACATCAAAACTTTTCCAACCAGTCTTGTCAATGCATATCTAGAGCCACTTGTCCAAGAGTGCCTCTCCAGGTAACATTTTGTAGGACTGGCTACAGATGTACCACAGATCTAAAACCACCTGAGTAGATGACACACACCTAGTACTACAAATCCAGAATGCCCACGCATGTAGGCGCTTGTCCAGGTAATCGTGTTCCTTGCAGCCCGTTGGAGTCCAGCTCGTCAGTATCGAAACAAGTCCAAACGACTGCCATCTGTGGGCCGTGGACAATAGAGGTGCCGTCTTTGTTCGGATGGGACTCAGCGATGAGATGCCTGTAGGGACAGATTGGGACCTAGTGCCAGGTCTGTTCTCAACTCAGCTTCTATATGATTCTTTGTCCGAACCTCAACTGTCTGTCTGTACTTCAGGTCTGAGCGTCAATCAGCTGGTTCTCAGTTGTCGGACCGTTTGGGTCCGATGTGTCAATGGAGACTTGGCTCGACGTTACGGTGTCTCTGATAGAAACCCGGCTGGGGACTACTGGAAGAAGATACCAGGAAACGCCAACTGGTTGACTGGTAAGTGTGGTTTTGTACTTTTCTACTTGGTCTTCTTGGTCTCTAATGTGCTTAGCAAATGTTTATTGCTTTTGTCCTCGGTTCTTACGAGGGTGGCAAAATTCTGTGAAATGTCGAAGTTGAAAGTTCTACATAGGAATTAATGAACATTTATAATAATAAACTGCATTTACAATTTCCAGTTAACACCTGTTGTCACCGTACCACAAGGCAGTATCTATTTCCAAAATTGCCCACATGAACTTTTCATGGAAATTTTTCACCCTCGCTCTTTTCGTATGTCCTGGCAGTCACTCCTGACGACGACCTGTGGGCGGTGACTGGGATTGGCGGACTGGCCCGCCGGATGACAAAGCGCCTTCCACAAACGTCCCGGCGTCCCACGCCTTCCGGCGGCGACGATGTTGACGACGAGTGGGAACTCCTCTGATCTCGTCCGGCGTGGACTTGTGTAAGATAATTGTCACTTTTTTCCAACACCTTCTGGAATGACACTGACCTGGCGGCTGGCATTATTTCCTAGCAAGTGTGATGTTCCTTCACATTACAAGGATGAACTTTAAGGCCAAGCAATGGCTTGAACTTGCTCAAACTATTTACAAACTGGTCCGACGGATGTCAAAGATGGCCTCTGATCAACTGTACGTGTAGTACTGTACAACTAAGACAAGTATGACGCCCAGATTGTGTTTTGAAGGGCTGTAAGTGATGGTGGAAAAACTAGTGGGAACAGGAACTAATCCCTCACTCACCTCTGGTGGATTTAGATTCTCGCAGAAGCTCTTGACACCAGTGAATGGATGGACACAAATGATATTTAGTGCCACTGGGTTCGAGAACTAAGGGGGATAAGGAATCTTCCACCTTATGATATTCCCTGTGATGAACTCCATACACACTCGACAGATTTGATTTTGGTACTCACTGGGACTCAGACATATACCCTGGACTTCAGTCAATTGTGAAGGCCAAGTCAAGTTTATTTATATAGCCCTAAATCACAGAAACGTCTCCTGCAGTTGACAAATATTATTGACACGCTCTAATCTTAACCCCCAGGAGGGCAAGGATGTCCGTTGGTTGCTTGGAGAAACTACTGAGTCCAGCTTCAGTTGAGTGGCCTTCATTTTATTACGCAATCAAAACACAAAAATATACATGGACTCATTGTCCAAACTGAAGGATCTGAACTATTTACCTTGTCACAAACACCACAGTATGTTTTCACAGTAACGGAATATCTAGTCTAGCTCATCAGGTGGCTACTGGGAAGCAGGTAGCTGGCTCATTAGACCAGGGACAGACTAAGTTAAAGTCGTCACATCCTGAAGCGATAGTAATTGGCAGGGCCAGACCGGTCAACCAACCAAATATGTCCTGTGGACACATCCGCTGAAATGACTAACCAGTCTGGTGAACTTTGATATTTTCTGGCTGACTTGACAGACTTGACTCTTAAGTTGCACTTTACTGTACTGTGTGTTGATTGGTTGGAAACTCACCCATGAACATATTAAACACGAAGCTGCTGACTCCAGTGTCAGTTGAGTGTCCTTCACCTTAATACACAATCAAACTAAAAAATGTACATGGGCTCATGGTCTGGAGTCGTGGATCATAGGATCCTTGACATCACAAACACTATCATGCTTCAGTCTATTTCCACGGTAAGGGAAAGTCCAATCTTAATTCACGATGCGGTTGCAGGAAAGTGGGCAACAGGTTAATTTGACCTGGGACAGCCTGGGCTATGGTCCTGAAAGCCTGAAGCAGAAGTGGCGGCGGAACTGAACCGCTCAACCAGCCAAACACATTCCGTCCCAGGAGGCTTTGCCATCTCTGCGGTTCATCCCGCAGGCGACACAGTGCCACCGGTTCCGGTGCAAAAAGCAGAAGCAGCTCCAAGCAGTGCTGGGCATCGCGTCGCTCGGCCCCACCAGAAGCGCCGAGTCGCAGTAGTGCCGCATCCAAAGCATGCGGCCGTGCTCCGTGCACCAGGAGAAGCAGCAAACAGTCAGCCCGTGACAGTTCCACTGCCAACTGCACCGCTGTCTTCCCTGCATCTGCTCCATGCGCACAGCCTCCGCAGCTGTTCAGGTACTCTTGACACCATCCTTCAGGCGCTGACTCCTTCACCAAGTCCACCATCAATCCCAGGATGGTGGTCCGGTTGTAACGCACCGCCACGTGCAGATGCGCCGACCCGCTGCTTTGGCATACGCCACATTGTGACACGTGTAGTGCCTTGACAGAGAAACTGCGGAGGAGGTAGCGTGCATAGTCCTGGTGGTCGTGCACCAGCGCGTACATAAGTGCATCTCCGGGCGAGAAGGCGCGCGGGTGGCCGTCATCCCACAGGAACACCTCCATGCTGCGCATGTCCTCCAACAGCCACGCTGGAAGTTGGTCCCGCACTGCGCAGTAGAAGGCGAAGGCGGTACGCTCACAGTGTCGCTGGGATGGGGACAGCGTGGAAGGATGCGGCGGAGATGAGAGCAGCCAGGGCATGATGGTGCCACCACACTTTTAGAAAGAAACCTTGGTCTGTGTTGTGAGCTTCTGTGGTGGCCGTGTCACTCTAACAGGCTTCCCTGCAGCCTTGGGACATTTATAGGCTACAGGCGCTCCACCCTTCCCTCGGCATGGGGGCGTTGTGTGAGCAGGGGCGGAGTGTGGTTTAGCTTAAGCAGGGTGTGTTATGCTTCTGCGTTCTGCAATCAGACTCACTTGCCCTCAGGTACCTCCAATTGAGGGTGTTTGTTTGGGGGCTCGAGAGAGGGGCGGTGCTAAGTGCATATCGACCATTGCAGGCATAGCAAACTCTGTTACACCACGACGTGACTGATTATCGCCCCGGACACGGAGGCGCAACATTACGCGAACACGTAACAGCCTACAAGTGTCTTTCGTTTCAATAATCGTTTATTTAGTTAAACTACTTTTAATTTGAACAGCACTTGTTCGTTCAATGTTTCCCCGCCCTCTAAATTATAATAATGTAACTGTTTTATGAAAAAAATATTTTCACCTGCTCGTAACCAGCGTCAACTTTCTTAGACGTCTTTTGTTTCTTATTTTGGTTGTTGTCGGGGCACATCTAGCGCTTGCAGTACGCAATTGCATCATGCGAGTAATCAAACAGAGTGAGTAATATGTATATTACATTTGCCTTTAACGGAAACATTTTGAAATGTTTTGTTAAATGTGCGGAGGTTTTCGTGGCTTTTTTATTTGTCCTTTTGGTGAGTGACCGTGACAACCTGTTTTAGTTGCTTCATAGGCCTTGTGTCTTGTAAGGAAAAAAACGTAATTTATATCGGTGTATTACGAGTATTGAACAGTAAATCAGAAACCTCGATCAAGACTAACTGGGACGTTCCTAAAATAAATTAGTTATTGGTTCCCGCTGTCTCCAGTCCCCAAAATTATAGGGTCTACATAATATTCCTGTTCATGTTAAAACCGAAACAAGGCTTGGCTTTATTCAACTACAAATTCTTCTTCGTCTACTTCCGGCTTTAACTTCCGGTTCTACTTTACTCCAGTTAGTTACTCGCTCACTTTTTTCTCTCTCCTTTAAGCCTTGCTATTGTGGGAGGCTCAGAGGAGTTGGCGTCCAAGTCGGCCTACTTCTTCCAGGCGTAGCCGCTCAGCGTCGGTCACGTCCGGCCCATGGCGCCCATGCTCGACAGGAACGCGGAGGCGGCGGCTGTAGCGGGCAAGAGGCGAGGTCGCGGCCCCGGAGCGGCGGTCAGCATCGGCGGGAAGAGTGTGTCCGGTAATGGAATCAGCAGCCGGGGCTGCTGGGAAGATGGAAGTTCAGGCTGCAGTAGTGACGACGAGAACGGTGGGTAGCCTCGGTCCGAGCCCCCGGAAGAATAAAAAGTAAAACTAGCTCACGTTTACCACATTTAAAGTTGCTTGTGATCATATTTTGGGGGTGTGCAGGTGGAGGGATGCGGGTCGGATCGCAATATCAAGCCGTGGTTCCGGATTTTGACCCGGGTAAGAAAGTCAAGCTTGGATGGGGGAGCCTCCAACAACCCACGCACACAAACATGCGCACGCTCGCACTTTAAACAATTCGTTGAATCTGTTACTAATAATCCACTGATTACTACACAATCGCTGAGTATTAATAATAAAATAATAACTATAGTAAATACCTATTGTTTATGTTGCCCACCTAACAATAATGCAGGATGGTCAATGTGCTACAAGCTAATTTAACGCCAACAGCGCAGATGATGTACTTGTGAAATTTGCTAACATGTATCCAGTATTAATCCTTGCCTAGTACTGAACAATATGTTACCATTGCAGCTGGTACAGTTATATACAATCAATTCATCGTTTAGAGAACTTGTTTAACTTAAAAATGTCCAAATCCTCAGAATTTCCCCTTCTCAAAATGCAAACATTACTTTTAGTAGCAGTTTAAGTACATTTTGTAAACTGTCAAAGCACAGTCATGATTCATCAATTAATTGTCAAACATAAAAATGCCAAACACTCGAGCCAATGGTTGTCACTTCTGCCACCTAGCAGTCCATTAAAAAATTTCCGAGTTACAGAATTCTTTTTTTTTGTTTTTGATCAGTGTCATTGATTAGTTGCGGCTTCGTAGATGAATTGTTGTCGTCCCGTAGTGCGGGCCAGTAACAACGCCCCGCAAAAGCGATGTTGGCTCCATCACTTGCCTCGTGTGTGTTTGCAGAGGTGGCGAAGGCGTGCCAGCTTTCTCATAGTGTGGGCTTGTTGGTGTGGAGTCCCAGCAACAGTGTTCAGCAGAGTCAACGTAAGACCGCTTGCTTCTTTTGGTTTTCACTCAGGCAGAGCAAAGTGACGCTCGCAGTATCATGCCGCCGGGGCTTCAAAATTCAAGTCCATCTTCAAGTGATTTTTGTTTGTTTGTTTTTCAGTTGACGAATACATCACCATCGCCAAAGACAAACATGGATACAACATGGAACAGGTCGGGCTTCACTGGTCGTCTGTCATAGTGGCTGTTGTGTTCCCTACCGACTGTCGCTTTAGCTTATCAACTTGTGTGTGAAAATTGGAGTCGGGCGTTTTTGGCCTGTTGTGAAGAAATGGCAATCATTAGCCTCGGTGACCTTTTGGTAAGCATTGCGTTCCTGACGTCAGTGTCGTTCTTTTTTGGCAGGCCCTGGGCATGCTGTTCTGGCACCAGCACGACGTGGAGAAATCGCTGGCCGACCTGCCCAACTTTACGCCGTTTCCCGACGAGTGGACGGTGGAGGACCGCGTCCTGTTTGAGCAGGCCTTCAGCTTCCACGGGAAGAGCTTCCACCGCATCCAGCAGATGGTGAGCCACCTTAACGTTCGCCGCGTGGCCGTACCGCCGCCAGCGCTCAACCTTCTGTCCGCTTCAGCTGCCCGACAAGTCCATGGCCAGCTTGGTGCGCTTTTACTACTCATGGAAGAAAAGCCGCAACAGAAGCAGCCTGATGGAGAGGCAGAGCCGCAAAGTTAAGCGAGAGCGAGAAGACAGGTGAGCGAGCGGCGGTGGCTTTGACCTCACCCGCATCAGACCGCAGCCCACGCTCAAAAACCATATGTCCGTGCCTTTCAGCGACGATGATGGTCAGGAGCATCACGCCAGCGATCCCGAGTCCGGTCATGCTCAAGAAGACAGCAAGGAGGTCGGTTGAGTCAGCTCGCGGACACACGGCCGACGCATCTCATGTGTGCCTTTCCTTCCTGTTTTCAGGGAGCAGAGCGTTCTGAGCCGAAAGCTGCCGCGGGACTCAAAGTAAGAACGCGCAAAAATCTTGTCAGCAGTTCACACCGGCACACACACACACACACACACACACACACACACACACACACACACACACACACACACACGCGCGCGCAATGAAAAGTATGCCAAGCATTATTTGCTCCCATTTACACATGCATGGCCCAAACGTTTGATAACCATCTGCAAAAATATAGCAGTATCTCTCAAAATGGCCTCTTGTGAAATATTTGGTTCAATAAAAACAGTAGTTTAATGCAATATTTTATTCTTAAAATGTAGACTACAGTATTTGGTACATTAAGAAACCTTAAGGTTTCCATTACAGTTTTTGTTTTCTTCAAAATAAAAACAGTATTTCCATTTCCATTACAATTGCAAGACTTTGCAAGACTTTTTTGGCACCTTCAAGTACCGGTACTCGGTATCGGCCGGTGTTCGAATACTCGTACTCGGCCTGAAAAAACAACCACATAAGTGCTCCCACTGCGTTCGCAGTTGATGTTCTTTTCAGTTTGTCTCAAATGTCGTCCCTATTGTCAGTCGTCAGGTGTCAAAGGTAACCACCGGGCCAAGACCCGCCCCCCCAGAGGAATGTTCCTGAAGCAGGAGGACGTGATCTCGCTGTCCAGCTCCTGCGCTCACAGCGTCCTACGCCAGCTGGACGTTCAACTGACCGCCGCCAAGCGACAGGTCGCCGCGGCCGGCTGTGTGTCTGAGTGTGTGCGTGTGTAAATGTGGGTGCAAATGAGTGTGTGCACTTCAGGTCCAGAGCATCAAGCAGTCCAACAGCGCTCTCAAAGAGAAACTGGACTCCGGAGTGGACCAATTCCGACAACCTGAGGCAAGCACGGAATACAAACATGAATCATAATCAGACAAAAACAATGCAGTTTTCACGGTGGCGCCTTGACTTGGAACCCTGATGAAGACTTGTGAGGAAGAAGATTTATGATGCCAAGATAATGACAGCTTGCGCATGCACGTGTGTCACAGGTGAGCAGTAAAGTGAATGGTCGCTGGAGCTCGGATGAGCAGCTTCTGGCGGTTCAAGGTAAATGGCCTGATCTTGGGCTGCCTTTGCGACGCTCGCCTCTAATTGGCCCGCGTAATTGACAGCCATCAGGAAGTACGGGCGAGACTATCAGGCCATCTCAGACGTGATCGGCAACAAGTCGGTCGTGCAGGTAAAGAACTTCCTGGTCAACTACCGCCGCCGCTTCAACCTGGACCAGGTGCTGCAGGAGTGGGAGGCAGAGAATGGCGTGGAGGGCGAAGCTGCGCCCGACGACGACAAGATGGAGGCGGTGGGGCCCGGCGAGGAAGATGCAGGTGAGGTGGGGAGGGAGGGGGGGCGGAGTGCCGCTCACATGACTGGACTCAGTTACTCTGAAGTAGCCAATCTCAGGGCTTTCCAAAAATTTAAAAGTCCACTTGACTTTGACTTAGAAAAAGGGTTGTAATAAGGTGATGGCAGAGCACTACTTTTGTCCAAATCAAGCTCCTCAGCTCACTTCAACATATCTCGATTCCATGGGTGGTAGTGCATGGCCGTTCTTAGTTGGTGGAGTGATTTGTCTGGTTAATTCCGATAACGAGCGAGACTCCGAGGCCCCCACCGGCCCTTGCACCAGCGTTGGGTGGACCGGTTCCTCCGGACGCAGGTCGCACTCTAGCGCCCTGGCTAACCTGTGCAAGCGAGAGTGTCAAGAAGCCACCAGATGGGGGCAGAGCTGCATTGTCCAAATTAAGCCCCTCACTTGAACATAGGCCCTTGACACCAAAATGCACAAGATGTCGAAAAAGACTTCCTTTTGTCTAATTGAAGCCCTTCAACTCACATCAACATTGTTCCTTGGCAACAGTGTAGCACTGCCAAAGCACTACTTGTGTCTAACAGAATCTCCTCAACTCACTCCAGTCAAGATAGCCCAAGAAAAAAAAGACTGATTCATCACTTAACCCCCCCTTGGCTCTCTGTGCTCAACAGATGACCAGCTGACTCCGCCGCCCGCAGACCTTTGACCCCGTGTTAATGTGTGTGGATGTTTGACTGCGCCCTCTAACTTTGCTTTTTTTTTTCTTGAAAAATTGTTTCAATTTCACTTGTGAAGTTTATCTGTTGCCATGGCAAAATTACTTTAGAACCTAAACGGAGCTGCCATAGTTTAATTAAATCAATCTGAAAGGAGCTCACTTTTCATTTTATTTTTATGGTGAGGTTTTTGAGCCAATCAGAACATCTCATGATGTTTAATTGCTATTTTTAAAATAAAATAGCTGCCATAGTTTTACTCTATCTACCGTTTGTTTGCAGTCAATCAAAATGTGTTCTGATACCGTTATCTCAGTTGTTATCATGGTTACCTGGTTTGCCAATTTTGATTAAAGCTGCTGTACTTTGAAAAGCGGCTCACATCTGCACCAATTGTCTGCAGCCAATCAGAATGTCTGCTGATGGGTACCTGAGGTCGATTCTCAAAATGGTTTATAAACTAACGGGACCTGTTACAGTTTAAATAAATCGATACACAGCAGTTTGCCCTGAAACAATATAGCCAATTAGAATGTCTCCTGATGATGTCATGTTTTATGTCACCATGGTTACCTGGTTAGAAACATAGATCATGTTTAATATTCTCATATCAAGGGCTGGCCTTGATATGAGAATATTACACAAGATAAATATTAATTTGTGTGTTGACGCGTGATATCATCTGTTGCCACGGGATCCCCATTTTGCTTAATATATTTTTTTATGAACTAAAAGGACTTGTGGTTTTATTAACTCAACCTGATCAGTAGCTTTGCTCAATGATGACAATTGCAGCCAATCACAAGGTCTCCTAATGACATCACCACCAGGCGATGGCTATGGATAGAAATATTTATTTGAAAACTACTGAAATAGAAATAAATGAGCAAAATAATTGAAACATTTGTCATTAGATTATCTGCAAATAAATGTAAAAAAACGAAACATGAAAAGACGCCGAGCGCGAGCAATCGAAAGGCGGACGGCGCCCCCTGGAGGCGGCAATGGTGGGGGATTTCCTGGGCGGAAGCGGCGGAGGGGGTTTCCACTAGTGACCCGAGCACCGTCCCTTGCCGCAGTGCCCCCGACGCAGCTGCCGGAGCTCCTAACCCGTTCCCGGTAATCCCCGGCCCAGCATAGGAGAAGAGCGACGAGGAGAGCAGAGGAAGCCTCGGATGTGGACCATGAGGGGGCGAGCGGCAGGTCGGCGGTTCGAGTCCCCCGGAAAGGCGCCGAGGAGCGGCTGAGCTGATTCATGTGAGTCGGCACAACAGCGGCTCGTACCTTCGTTTGCGTTTGGTTCTTTTTGGGGTTGAATGTGACGTGGGTGTCATGCACGTCGTGGGCTGCCAAGTGTGCGCGTGAAGTCTTTTCCACGTTCAATGAGCTTGAAATGGGAGAAGAGAAGCCACAGATGCTAACCGCGTTAGCATGAGCAGCGGCCAGTAAACACAAGTCCCCAGACCTGATCAATCGAACTCAGAGCAAATCGAAATCAAGACGCACCATGGAAAGAAAGCACATCGTCGGAGCGTTTATTCCACAGCCTCTCTTTCCCTCATAACCATGTACGAGTAAGCCTTTTGTTCTCACTAGTAATACAATAAAGTAGTTGAACGACTGTCTTACGTTTTTTCCCACTGTCACGTTTTGCTTACTAGTACCTAATTAAAGCCTATTTGCATACTGCTGTGCTCACCGAGTAGGCTTGAATTAAAGGGCCTATATTATGTTTTTTTTAAGACTGAAAATGCAATAACTGCTCAATCGGCCGATTTAACTGACTAATTTAAAAATTCAAAAGGATCTAATCTAATGGATAAAATTAGAGGTGTCAAAACTAATCGACTAATTGATGATCAAATGAGCCGGCAACTATTTTAATAATTGAGTACAGTAAACGTGTAGAGCTGCTGTTTAATATAAATTATCCAAATACCCAGATTTTTTTCGTTTTAAATAACCAAAGATAAAACAGCTTATTTTGTGCTCCCTTAACGCAGTGTCTCACAATCAGGAGTCCACGACCACATTGCTGGCGCTACGTGGGAGCATTTAATTATCTATAGTTCCAATATACATAATAACTATTCTCGTTCATTTCATGAGCACATATCAGCAAAATGGTATGTGACAGGTCACATGACTGATTAAAAGAAAGTAAAACTGCTGTAGTGGGTCTGGCTTTTACTCTTGCTAAGGCTTTTGTTCCTTGTATTTAATGTTTAAATAGATATTTTACAATGTTTTAACAAATAGGTCAGCATCTCATCAGTAAAATAATTTTAAGTATAGGCCACATTATTAACCTGCATGAATTTAATTGTTGTGTGTGTGTGTGTGTGTGTGTGGGGGGCGGGGGTGCGTGCGTGCGTGCGCACACCAGGTCATGTCAGCCGGACACAGCGTTGACGGGAGGGAGGTGCAGGTTCCCCTCCAGCAGTTGGCGCCCTCCCTCATTCCGCCCCTGTCTGCGGCTCCTTCCATCACCCCGCCTCCCAACCGGCCTGCCAATCCCTGGCCTCCGAGCGACTCCTCGCAAGGTGATCGCCATGACGTCATTGCGCCGCCGCGACATTGTTGTCATGCCAAAGTGTATTTATGACAACATCGTAGGATGCAATTGCGTATGGATGATTTCAACGTTTTTCTGATGTGTGGATGATATCAGCTATGCGTGCACGTGTGTTACATTCAGGCGCACCAGCGGGCTTCATGCCCCTGGATGGCGGCTTCACGGATCACTTTGTGGACGTCCCCGAAGAGAAATATCTGTGCGAGTCCTGCCGGCTGGTCCTGTGTCAGCCCAGGCAGACAGAGTGCGGTCATCGCTTCTGCCAGACCTGCATTGCCCACATACTCAGGTGATAGATGCACACACAGGAGCAGCGTGTGTGTGCGTGCGAATGTGTGTGTGTGTGTGTGCATGCGTATGTGCGTGCGTATATATGTCTCTCCCCGGGTGTGTCTCGCTCTGTCCTTCATGTGTGTGCTTGTGTGCGTTGCAGCCGTCCCAACCCTGTGTGTCCGGCCGACATGGAGCCGCTGTTCAACAACAAGGTGATTGCATGCACGCATGAATTGATCGATGAGAAATTGATATCGATGAATACGAATTGCCCTCGCCCCATAGTGCCAATCCGACCTCGGTCGACCGTTTTGTTTCAGATTTTCCGCGACGTTTGCTGCCATCGAGAAATCCTGGCGCTGAAGGTGTACTGCCGCGCCGAAGCCAAAGGCTGCCAGGAGCAGATGAGCCTGCAGCAGATGCCCGTGAGACCGGCGCTGTCCCTCCGCCGTTACCGCAGCGACACGCCCGCCCACCAGCTCACCGCCTGCCAACCTTGTTGCCCGCAGGAGCACGCCAACGTGTGTCCTTTCTTTGAGGTGCCGTGCCCATTGGGCAAGTGCAAGGAGAGGATGATGAGGAAGGACATTCCCGATCACCTCAGCTGGAAGTGCAAACACAGAGAGAGCACCTGCGACTTTTGCCTCACCAAGATGCCGCTCACCGACTTGCAGGTAAACGCCGGCGACGCTGTGGCGAAGGGCTCGAACAAGCAATGGTCGCCCATCGCGGCTGTGCGTGAACCTGTCCTTTGTGTGTTTGTGCATAAGAAACACAAGGAGACGGTGTGCCCAGCCTTCCCGGTGTCGTGTCCGAACCTGTGCTCCTTCTCATCGCTGCCGCGGAGCGAGGTAACAAAAAGTCGCTTCCTTGTCGTGTCGCCCAAACCAATGTGTGTGTGTGTGTGTGTGTGTGTGTGTGTGTGTGTCTGTGTGTGTGTGTGTGTGTGTGTGTGTGTGTGTGTGTGTGCGCGCGCGTGCGTGTGCGTGTGTGTGGGGGGGGTATAGATAGATATATGTATACTACATATATGTATGTATATGTGTGTGTGTATATCTGTATACCGCTTGTCCCCACGGGGGTCACGGGCGTGCTGGAGCCTATCTCAGCAGTCATCGGGCAGTAGGCGGGAGACACCCTGAACCGGTTGCCAGCCAATCACAGGGCATACAGAAATGAACAACCGTCCGCACTTGCACTCACACCTAAGGGCAATTAGGAGTGCTCAGTCGGCCTACCATGCTTGTTTTTGGGATGTGTGAGGAAACCGGAGTGCTCGGAGGAAACCCACGTGGACATGGGGAGAACATGCAAACTCCACACAGGGAGGGCCGGAGGTGGAATCGAACCTGCACCCTCCTAAGTGTGAGGTGGGGTTAGGACATACATACACACACACAGTAATTCCTCGCTACATCGGGGTTCATTTATCGCGGCTTCAGTACATTGCAGATTTACTCCCCCAAAATATCAAAAATTCTAAATAAAAATTCTAAATTTATGAATTATGGCACCGAAGTTGCCCGCATGCCAGCAGAAGGCAGGGAGTGCACTTGTACCTTGTTATAAAAAAGTTGTTATAATAAGAGTTCTAAAAACAGATTTACAGTATTGTACCTTGTTACAATTTTTTTTACAATAATAAAAGACTTCTAAAAACATGTTTACAGTATGTACACTTGTACCTTGTTAGTTGTTATAATAAGAGTTCTGAAAACATTTACAGTATGTATACTTTAGCTACATCTATATATGTTAACACACACACACACGTATCCTATTTATATTATTTATACATTAGTTTCTGTGTCATTAATACAATATTTACATGTTTGAAACTATTATTTAATGTTCTAATGATAACATATGCACTTATATGGTTTAATATACATTTATTGATACACAATTACATACAGAATTATGTAGATTAAAAGGAGTGTGACACTAAGTTGCGGATTTTCACCTATCTTAAAAGTTAAAAAAAGTTAAAGTCCCAATGATCGTCACACACACATCTGGGTGTGGTGAAATTTGTCCTCTGCATTTAACCCATCCCCGTGTGATTTTGATCCATCCCCTGGGGGAGAGGGGAGCAGTGAGCAGCAGCGGTGCCGCGCTCGGGAATCATTTGGTGATCTAACGCCCCAATTCCAACCCTTAATGCTGAGTGCCAAGCAGGGAGGCAATGGGTCCCATTTTTATAGTCTTTGGTATGACCCGGCCGGGGTTTGAACCCACAACCTTCCAGTCTCAGGGCGGGCACTCTACCACTAGTCCACTGAGCTGGTTGGAACTAATTATCCGCGATAAACGAGGGATTACTGTATCTACACACACACGCACACACACACACACACACACACCGGGGCAAAAAAGTATTTAGTCAGCCACCAATTATGAAAGTTCTCCCACTTGAAAGATGAGAGATGCCTGTAATGTTCATCATAGGTACACTTCAACTATGAAAAAAAATCCATATATATATATATATATATGCAGGACTGTCTCAGAAAATTAGAATATTGTGATAAAGTTCTTTATTTTCTGTAATGCAATTAAAACAAAACAAGATTCATTGCAAATCAACTGAAATATTGCAAGCCTTTTATTATTTTAATATTGCTGATTATGGCATACAGCTTAAGAAAACGCAAATATCCTATCTCAAAATATTTCCTCAGACCAAGTAAAAAAAAAGATTTATAACAGCAAAACAAAATCAAACATTTGAAAATGTCCATTAATGCACTCAGTACTTGGTTGGGAATCTTTTCGCACGGATGACTTCATCAATGCGGCGTGGCATGGAGGCAATCAGCCTGTGGCATTGCTGAGGTGTTATGGATGCCCAGGATGCTTCAATAGCGGCCTTTAGCTCATTTGCATTGTTGGGTCTGGTGTCTTTCAGCTTCTTCTTCACAATACCCCACAAATTCTCTATGGGGTTCAGGTCAGGGGAATTGGCAGGCCAATCGAGGACAGTAATGCCATGGTCAGTACACCATTTACTGGTGGTTTTGGCACTGTGTGCAGGTGCCAGATCATGCTGGAAAATGAAATTATCATCTCCATAGAGCTTTTCAGCAGACGGAAGCGTGTAGTGCTTTAAAATCTGCATTTACTTTGGATTTGATGAAACAACACCATTAGCTGACATGGCTCCCCAAACCATCATGGAAACTTCTCACTGGATTTCAAGCAACTTGGATTTTGCTCCTCTCCAGGCTTTCTCCAGACTCTGGTGCCTTGACATCCAAATGAAATACTAAACTTGCTTTCGTCTGAAAAAGAGGACTTTGGACCACTCTGCAACTGTCCAGTGCTTCTTTTCCATAGCCCAAGTCAGACGCTTCAGAAGTGGCTTGACAATGGGAATACGGCTATTGTAGGCCATTTCCCGGACACGTCTGTGAACAATGGCTTTTGATATCTTGATACCTACTTGACTCTTTGAAGCTCCCCCAAATTCTGGAAGCGACTCTTCTTCACAATGCTGTTAAGGCTGCGGTCATCTCTCTTGGTTGTGCAGCGTTTCCTGCCACATTTCCCCCTTCCAACATACTTTTTGTGGATGTGCTTTGAAACTGCACTCTGTGAACAGCTTGCTCTTTGAGAAATTTCTTTTTGTGTCTTACCCTCCTGATGGAGGGTGTCAATGATGGTCCTCTGGACAGCAGTCAGATCAGCAGTCTTCCCCATACTTGTGATTTAGTTTACTGAACCAAGTTGTGTGTTTTTCAAGGCCCTTGCAGGTGTTTTGAGTTAATTAGACAATTCAAGTGATTAGTTGAATTCCTTACGAGTTTACTTTTTCATGATATTCTAATATTTTGAGATAGGATATTTGAGTTTTCTAAAGCTGTATGCCATAATCAGCAATATTAAAATAATAAAAGGCTTGCAATATTTCAGTTGATTTGCAATGAATCCAGAATGTATGACATTTTTGTTTTTTTAATTGCATTACAGAAAATAAAGAACTTTATCACAATATTCTAAGGAGACAGTCTACTACACCCCTCTCATTTCTGCAATGTTTTAATTACCGTATTTTTCGCACCATAAGGCGCACTGGATTATAAGGCGCACCCTCATTGAATTTTTTATTTTAGAAATGATTTCATATATAAGGCGCACCGGATTAAAAGGCGCATAAAATAGAAGCTATACTGCAACAAACTGAGGTTGACTAGGGTTGCGGTATGCATCCACTAGCCAATAACCAATGAGCCCTCAGTAAACAATCGCGTTTCTCAAACTATCTCATATAAAAGTGATCGGAACCGACTAAAGTTCAATCTAACACATTGGTACTGCTTACTTATGTTTCCCTTCCATATCGATCTGTAAATTTACTCGAAACATTAACGGAGTAGCCTATTTTGAAATGAAATAGCCTCGTGCGTACAGCAGCTATCATTATAGCATTAGCCACCCGCAAACTCCCATGAGCCTCAGCTCGCAGACTCCCGTGAGCCTCAGCAAAGTGTCATGGCGACCCCCTGCAAACAATCACCTTTCTCAAACTCTCTCCCATAAAAATGATCGGAACCGACTAAAGACTGATTCGACACATTGGTGCTGCTTATTTATGATTCCGTTGGATGTTGATCCGTAAACATACTCGAAAACATTTACGGAACAGCCTATTTTGAAATGAAATAGCCTTGCGGGTACAACAGCTATTCAGTGGGAAGCGATGCGACCTTGTAATTTACTAGTCGTACTAAAACGTACTGAAACATTTTGGCAGAGCGCTGTGTACAACCGGTATGGATCAACAAATTCATGAATTGATCCATATATAAGGCACTCTGCATTATAAGACGCACAGTGGTATTTTTGAGTAAATTTTAAGTTTTTAAGTGCGCCTAATAGTGCGGAAAATACGGTATATCTTGTCATGGGACAACACTGAAGAAATGACACTTTGATCCAATGTTAAGTAGTCACTGTAGAGCTTGGATAGCAAAGTAAATTTATTGTTACTTCAAAGTAACTCAAAATAAAAAATAATAAAATAAAATAAAATTAAACAAAAAGAAAAAACGCCTTTTTAAAGCATTTTTTCATTTGCGCATTTTTGTCCGATCGCGCAACTACAGCGCGCCGCCGAACGTGCAACCATAGCGCGTCGCCGACCGCGCAACTGCACCGCCCTGGTCGCATTATTGTGACAGAGCCGTCGCTGTAATTTAGAAAACATTTTTAAAGTCCACATGTACTTTCCAAAATTTAAGTGGACCTCAGTGCGCAGGGAGCTTAATTTTGTTCCATCGCGTAACTGCAGTGCACCGCCGAACGCACAACCGTAGCGCGCCGCCGACCGCGCAACTGCACCGCGCTGGTCGCATTATTGTGACAGAGCGGTCGCTTAAATTTAGAAAATATTTTTAAAGTCCTAATGGACTTTCCAAAATTTAAGTGGATCTCAGTGTGCAGGGAGCTTAATTTGGTCCGATCGCGCAACCGCAGCGCGCCGGGCGCTAGCTGTCGCATTGCTTTAGGAGCGTCTTTGTGTTTTAGGATGGCTTTACTGCTGCCACTTGCTTCCTTTGGAGGCATGATAAGAGTTGATGCAATCCTCAGAGTAACGAGAACGTAATAACGAACGGAGTCAGTTGGCATGCGGGTCCTCTCGGCTCATCTCGCGAGGTTCGACAACCGAATTTCGTCCGACATCCGAAACAAAAAAATCGCGAATTTTTTGTTCGAATACCGATTTGTTCGAGAACCGGGACGTTCGAAAACCCATGCTCCACTGTATATATGTATATATATATATGTGTGTGTGTGTGTGTGTGTGTGTGTGTGTGTGTGTGTTTGTGTGTGTGTATATATATATATATATATATATATATATATATATATATATAAATTGAGCACTCAAAATTACCCGTGCTGTGAGGAGCTGCGCCCCACAGTCATTATTAATGCGCAATGTATAGCTTCTACTATGGAAGCTCGTCTGAGGACGACCGAGAGAGAGAGAGAGAGAGAGAGAGAGAGAGAGAGAGAGAGAGAGAGAGAGGAGAAATTACCCGTAGGTGTGAGCGCGGATGGTTGTTCGTCTCTGTGTGCCCTGTGATTGGCTGGCTACCGATTCAGGGTGTCCCCCGCCTACTGCCCGATGACTGCTGGGATAGGCTCCAGCATGCCCGCGACCCCCGTGGGGACAAGCGGTACAGAAAATGGATGGATGGATGGAGGTTTCTTTGTTTGCTGTATGCGTCTTGGCCAGAAGGAGCAGTACAACATGTACAGCACAATTACAGTAGATTTGTTGATGAATCAAGAAAGAAGATGTGACATTAAGCTAATAAGTGATAATAATAAGTAATAATGAGTTGTTTTTTGCAGAGGATAAAGAATATACACCCAGAAGTATTGTTGAATGCCATCTGCACGTGTTGCTGTCAACTTAGAATTACTCCAATTATTTATGCTAATTTTGTCAGCCCGTCAATAGCGCTTTGCATTGCGTGTTAGCACTGAGCTAGCAGCCTTTCTTGAATGTAACTTTGGTTAAATACACAATGTTCTACTCTCTGTTTTGAGTTGAGTCTAACACCAATTTTGAGCAGTCGCGTTACTCCCGCCGCTGGACCTGTGTGCGTCCGTTCGTGTACTGATGTGTGTGTGTGGGGTTTTGCCAGCTGGCCAGTCACCAGCACGAGTGTCCCAAAGCTCAGGTCATCTGCCCCTTTCAGCGCTATGGTTGCATGTACAAGGTAAGTCCACCTCCGTCGCCATCCTGTTTTGTACCTACCCTGCTGCTGTTGATTAAAAGCCTGCGTGTGCATGCGCAGGCGCTGAGTCCGGAGGTCCAACAACACGAAGCCACGTGTGCCGCTGAGCACCTGAGGATGATGATGCTCAAGAACATCTCCCTGGAAAGCAAGGTGGCCTCTTCGGCATCATCCTCATCTTCATCTTTACAATGAAGGATACTTCATGCGCACGTGTCTGAATCTGCTCGTGTCTTTGGCCACATGTTCATATCTCGTACGCATCGTCCGCGCGTGTGTAGGTGGAGGAGGTGAAGGCTGAGTTGATGGACAAGCGCAAAGCCGTCCCTCTCGTGAGTTCCCGTCTTTCCGAGGCTGAGAAGCACAACGGCGAGCTGAGGGACAAACACAGACACATGGAACAAAAGGTGGCCTCCATGCAGGTCGGCACACACACACACGAGCATGCACAAACGCATGCACATACGTAGCTCTACAAGGATTTCAGTGACACATATTTCCACAAAAGTAGCAAATGACATGTTTGCGAGTTGATCTAGAAATCATAGCTCTGTCTCCCCATGTGAAATCTACATTCAGTCAACCAAGAAGTAGTTACTGTGCTGTTTGGTGACATGGTGAGCACCACACCAAACATGGACCGGATGACTAAGGCTAGCACGTCATAAAGCTTAGCAGCACCTACGACGTCGCTCCATCTGTCACGTTTGCATTGAGCCCAGCACGCCCTCTCTCGCCGCCTGTCTTTGTAGAAGGTGATGAGCACCCACTCCGAGAAGCTTCTGGAAGTGGAGCTGGAGCTGCGTTCTCTAGCCTCGCTGCGGGACGAGCTGGACAAGGTCCGCCTGTCGTTGGACGCCGTTCGTGCCAGGCTGGGCGTGCTGGAGCAGGGAGGACGCTCCGCCGCAGGAAGCGTCACCCTCGGTAGGCACCGGCCGACAAACTGCGACTCGGACACAAAAGCGGGCATGCTAAAGTGGTTTGTGACACGGGCGTGTTTGCGCGCAGCCTCGCTGGAGACGCAGCAGAACCGGCAGGGCGACATGCTGAGCGTTCACGACATCCGTCTGGCCGACATGGACCTTCGCTTCCAGGTGCTGGAGACGGCCAGCTACAACGGGACGCTCATCTGGAAGATCCGTGACTACAAGCGTCGGAAACAGGAAGCGGTGGCGGCCAAGACTCTGTCGCTCTACTCGCAGCCCTTCTACACAGGATACTTTGGCTACAAGATGTGCGCCCGCGTCTACCTGAACGGCGACGGCATGGGCAAGGGCACGCACCTGTCGCTCTTCTTTGTGGTCATGCGTGGCGAGTATGACGCACTCCTGCCGTGGCCGTTCAAACAGAAGGTAGTGTGCGCCGAACCGCTCGCTACGTGGGGGGGGGGGCAAATATTTGGTGATTCGAGCGCTGGTCTAGTCAAGTCAATTCCACTGACAGCTTGGCAGATCGTGAACAATTCTTCCAAAGCAGGCTTTGAGCTATTTATTTTTTTATTTCATCCGCCGCATAGCTTTAATGGCTTAATGCTGACAAATAATCCTAAACGCCATTGGCATACTAATGGTTAGCATCGCTAGCCGTGGGTTTTGCATCTATTTGAACACTACCGCATCAAGCTCGTGATTATCGATTATCATGTCGCATGCGTCAGGTGACCCTGATGCTGATGGACCAGGGTCCGGCGCGCAAGCACCTGGTGGACGCCTTCAAGCCGGACCCAAACAGCAGCAGCTTCCGACGTCCCGCTGCCGAGATGAACATCGCCTCCGGGTGTCCGCTCTTCGTCTCCCAGAGCGTCCTGGAGTCGGCCAGCTACACCAAGGACGACACCATCTTCATTAAGGTGCGACGCACCCACCGCAATGCATGACTTTGAATGTGATTGGTTCATTTGGAACAGAGCCGCACTCTCAGGTGAGGGTGTGCACACATGTGCAACTACATTATTTCACATGTATCTCCCTGGTCAGAAAACATTTTTTTCCAATTGCTATGTAAAGGTTGTATGTCACAGGAAGAAAGCAAATAATTTCTCGTGGTCTTATTTTTTTTTTTTAACTTTATCACCAAAAGATGGCACTTGAATAGGGGTGTGTAGACTTTTGATAGCCACATGGTATTGTGTGTTGTTAGGTTACCGTGGATACTTCTGACCTTCCTGATCCATGACCGTGCTGTGCGACTCGGACACACCCACCCGGCGACGACGGGAGAGGAACCCGGTCCAGGCGGCCAATGGCGGAAGGGCGTGTCTTCTTCTTCTGATTGGCTGCATGTTTGCGTGCATTTGTGCGCGTGTGAGGCACCACATAACCGCGCCGATGACTCTTGTGAGGCCGTCGCGGTTGCTGCTAGTTATTGATGCTGTGCATCAAGCTTGACTTCCTGTTTGGCAAGGCATGCTGGGAAATCGACGGCAGGAGCCAAGGAAAGTTGTGTCACATCGGCGAGTCGCGGCGACGCCGGACGTGTGGAGGTGGACCTGAACATGGAAGTCAAACGTGTGGACGTTCCGCCGTGGCCCCGCTCACTTCTTCCATAGGATTGTTCGCTCTACGAATGTGATTCAAAGGAAAGACGTGTAAGTGTTGTTTTCGTTTTTGTGGTCGATGACGGGAATAAAGGAAATTCCCTTGCAAGCACTCCTTTATTTCCTTCTGTTTCCGCAGTGCGTTTTCATGGGGTGCAATTCCAAATCTGATAAACAATGACGTTTGTTTGACAGTGTTCAATCTATACCTCATTTAAGTCGACTGCGGTATTTGGAAGGAGCAGTTCAGGAAACGTGGAATTCAAACTAGAGCTCGAATCATCTCAATATGGAATCATCAGATGGAAAAATGTAATTTCATAATGAAATGTGGAATTCAACGTTTTGGAAACATGGCATTGAAATAGCTGGAGCATGGATTTGAAATTAGATTGGAATGTGGTGGACATTTTTTTATTCAAATCATGAGATTCAAGTAAGACAAACCATGGAATTGAAAATTTGAATTGGAAATTTATTGCAACATGGAATTAAAGTCACTGTGGGATTCCAATTGTTAAAATTGAGTCATGGAAACATCACATGGAATTAAAATACTCGCGATGTGGATTTAGATTAATATTGAAACAAATGAAAGTTATCAAGAGATGAAATTGAAGATATGATTTGTATCAATGTCATCAAATTCAAGTAAAACAAAAGATGGGGGTAAAAGTCAATTAAAATCATGGAAGCATGCGGTAGGAATGCTTCATGATTTTAATGTTTAAGTCCTACAGTTATTGAAAACTGAGGCATGGAATTAAAGTATTGTGGAATTCGTTTAATACAGTAAAACTTGGGAAAACAAGGAATTAAAAGTCAGTGTGGCACATGAATTAAAATTATGGCAAATTGAATTGGAATTATGGACTTAAAATACAACAAAACATGGAACTGAAAGTCTTCTTTTAAATTTGACATGTACATTCCCATTAAATTAGCTCATATCATTAAAAGTAATGAATTCATTAAATCAGATGGAAACATGCAATGAAAAGTGCTGGAAATTTTCAGTAAAAACAATTGCATGCGGGAGGGGGTGATTGTCGCCTTCCTCCCGTCCAGCAGGTGGCGACCATGCGCCCGAAGCTGACCAAATACGAAGAATTAACAGCAGCTGTAGAAGAAGAAACTAGACGCGATTGCAAAGTATGTAATCTATCGTTGCTTGTAAACGTTTCCATTTGTGCTCCTCCAAATCAACTAATTTCCATTCTTCAAAAATGCTATTCTTCAAATTTCCATTCTTCTTGTGGGTTTGAATTCAAAAGGCGTGACGAATTGTCTCCATCGCTGCTGTACTCCGGTGAGTTGAATTAACTTGGACAGTTTGTACATGAGCAAACAAGCTAACAACAAATTATACAAGGAGGCGACATTTTATATCTTATATTTTGTTTTTGAAGACAACGTTCGTTTCATCTCTATAGACAAAGTGGGACTCGTTGATAATTTAATGATTTTAAATTAAGACGGGACGCCCACTTGTAAAGTCTACCATCCTCAACATCCGGTTGTTTTGTGATGTTTCCGAGGTAAACGAGGGAGGCACCATTTTGTTTGGACCGTTCCATAAAACAGAGACTGCTCTTCCCCGTGTAGTCTCGACCTCTTTGAAACTCATGTAGACCCAGTTAAGACCCTAAAGCATTTTATTTGATTTTCTAAATTATAGTTCTCATGATGTTTTGCTGGCATCAAACAAACCTGTAGGTTCCCAAGAACACGGTTTTAATATATCCAGCACGCAACTTCACATACACCGACTGCCATTAACTATCACCCTTCTCGTCGTCCAAAACACCTTAACATTTCTTATACTCGCGAGAGTTAACTGTGTGTGTACTTCAGGTACCATAGAAATTTCCATATATTACATCTCCCCCTTTTAAAGTCATAACATGCTTTCAGTACAGACTGTATAACAAAAATCCCTCGACTTACTCCATGCATCTAAATTGATTGATTGATTGAATATTTATTGATCCCCAGGGGTGGGGAAATTCAGGCCCCAGCAGTATCCATACCACAGAGTGGGTATACAAAAGACACACAGATGGCATGAGCGCAACTCAATGAGCTCTCATAAGGCTGCCACACAACGGCGCCACAAAGAAAGTCAGAAAGTACTCAAGATAAAAGCCATCGAAGCAAATCAAAGCTAAAAGACAAAGGGAAAAAAAAAAAGTAACAGCGGCCAACCAGCACCCCTCAATACAAGAGAACACCCCAAAACACACAAAATAGGCTCCACGGGGTCCATAGACAGGTGTAAGGGCAGTCCAGTTCAACGGCGCCCAATGGACCGTGGTCGTGAATCGGTGAAAACATCACAAAGCAGGCAAACGTGCGAGCAGCGTCCTGGGCACCCAGTCGGGGCACGTGCAGATGGTCACCACGGGGCTAGCAAGGCGAAAGTCGTTGGTTCCGACGAGCACGAGGGAGCGGACTCCCCCACAGGGGTTGCGGCTGCAAGGCCAAGGCGAGGGACCCGGTCATCACTGGCCGGATAAGCAGGAAGCTGTCGTAGAGTTACGCCGGTCTCGACCGATGATCCCGGTCCCAGGAAGAAAAAAAAATAATATCCGATCCGAAGAGATACCGAGGTGCGGTAGAAGGCACCAGCATCGCCGAATGGACAAAAAGACAGAAAGAAAAAGGAGAAAAGAAGGAAATAAAGAGGAAAAGATCCTATTATGTCGAGTTTACGTCCAGAGCAGATAAATGTAACTATTTTTTTCTTCCACATCAACAATGTTCTCATAAATCCAGTCTGTTGGCTGGTTTACTCACTCTTCCTGAACGAGTGATGGTGACTGTCTGTTCCGTCTATACTGTCCTCCGTCAGTAGACTCCACCAAGTAGGACCTTGGAGTAGAACTGGCTTGTACCACCGTACCTGGGGTTGTCCATTGTCTCTCATCATCCAGTTTCATGAGGACCTTGTCCCCTGGACTCAGCTGTGGAAGATTCCTCACTCCATTCCTGCGGTTGTAGTAAATAGCTTGCATTTGCTTAGCAGCTGCATCCCTTCGTCGAACTTTGTCTTTTTCCGGCCATCCTGGATCTAGGTTCATGGACAAGGTTGGGAGAGTTGTTCTGATCTTTCGACCCATCAACAGCTCAGCAGGACTCACTCCCGTGGATGATGATGGTGTAGCTCTGTATGTCATCAAGGCCATGAGAGGATCTTCCTGTTTAAGAATAGCTTTTGCTACCTGCACAAAATTTCGGGAGCACTTGTTATCCCAAATGGGAGGCTTCGAAAGGCGTACCTCCCAAATGGCGTAATGAAGGTGGTCAGTTTGCAGCTTTCCTCATGCAATGGGATCTGCCTGTCCATTACTTTGAGCATAATGTGGACTAGATGTCAAATGGATAAAGTCATATTCTTTACTGAACTGCCTGAACTCCTCTGACACTAATTGACGTCCATTATCGTTGACTAACACTTCTGGAATACCATAGCGTGCAAATATGGCTTTCAGCTTACCAATGACTTGCTTGCTTGTGATCAACGGCACATGTAAAATCTCAATGTACCTTGAATAGTAGTCAGTCACTACCAAATATGACTGCTTCCTATGCTCACACAGATCTATGCCTACCTTTTGCCAAGGCCTGGATGATAACTCACTTGGCTCTTTTCTCTGTGTGGCTCTGTTTTCTCTGCAAAAGTTACATTGAATTACTTTTGTCTTGATGTCCTGTGAGATTCTCGGCCACCATACTGACTGATTAGCTCTTTCTCTACGTTTTACCAACCCTTGGTGCCCATCGTGAATCTTGTCTAAGATCTCATTCCTCATTGATTTGGGAATAACAATACGATTTCCTCTGGTGATCAGTCCTTCTACCAGTGACAGTTCTCCTCTCACTTGGTAAAATTCTTTCAGTGACTCCGGTACCTGCTTCTCATACTCATGCCACCTCCTTTTTATTAACTCTCTCACCAGCTGAAGGTGGGAGTCCTCAGCAGTGTGTTCCTTTATCTCTTCCATTCTTTGTGGGGTAGCTAGGAGATACCTCAAGATGGAGTCGACGTGTGCAGCAACATCATCATTGTACGTATCATCACCCTCACCTTGAATAGGGCCTCTGGAAAGAGCGTCTGCCACAGCTAGTGTTTTTCCCGGAGCAAATACAGCTTCTGCATTAAATCGCATCAATCTCATGAGAAGCCTCTGACATCTTATGGAAACGTTATCCAAGTCTTTGCTGTTCATGAGCGGTACTAAGGGCTTGTGATCCGTGATAAGCTTGAAATGGTCCAATCCAAACGAGTATTTATCAAAATGTTCGCATGCCCACACACTGGCAAGGCATTCGTCGATACGCGATACACACAAATAGAGAAACTATTTGTGCGTATCGCGTTTCAGCATCTCTGAGTGTCCTGGAACAATATGCAACAGGTTTCCAATCCTCACCTTGTTGTTGAAGCAGAACTGCACCCAGCCCATAACTGCTGGCCTCGGCTGACACCACTGGTTGCATCATACAAGATGAGTACAGGTGCTGACGTTAAAGCCATCTTCAAATTTTGGAAGGCTGACTGTTGCGCGGACCCCCACTGCCCTTCACCTGTCCCTTTGAGCAGCCCATACAGTGGTTGACCGCTGGTGGATAAGTCCGCGATGAACATGGCCACATAGTTCACCATTCCCAAGAACCTCTTGAGCTCTGACACATTTTGAGGTTGTGGAAAGTTATTAATGCCAGCTATCCTTTTCCGATCAGGTCTGACACCATTCTCGTCGAAAACGTGTCCCAGAAAACAAATCTGCCGCTGTTTAAACTTGCACTTGGCTTTGTTTAATTTAAGACCTGATTCCTCAATCCTCTTCAGAACCTGCTCCAGGCGTCTGTCATGGACCTCCTCGGTTTCACCATGAACAAGGATGTCATCCATGTAGACTTCAGTTCCATCTAACCCCTGCAGGGTCTCTGCCATTTTCCGTTGGAAAATTTCGGGAGCACTTGTTATCCCAAATGGGAGTCTTCGAAAGGCGTACCTCCCAAATGGCGTAATGAAGGTGGTCAGTTTGCAGCTTTCCTCATGCAATGGGATCTGATAAAACGCACTTGCAGCATCCAATGACGAGAACACCTTTGAACCTGAAAGCCTTGGCATAATTTCCTCGACTGTTGGCAGCACGTACTTTTCACGCTTTACGGCTCGATTCAATCTTCTCAAATCTGCACAACATCGAACCTCCTTTTTATTTGGCTTTAGGACTGGCACCATGGCAGCACACCACTCTGTAGGCTCCGTTACCTTCTCTATGATGCCTTCTGTTTCAAGTCGGTGCAGCTCCTTTTTCACTAGCGGTACTAGTGGCAGTGGTACTCGTCTTGCGCAATGGACTGCATAAGGCTGGGCATCCTCATTTAGTATGATTTTCACAGGTTCCGTCTTTAATAGGCCACTCACTTGGTCTACTCTTTGAACGAGACCCATTTCCACAGCTTCTCGCTGGCTGAGCAGACTACAGCAGTTACCTTTCATTACATACACAGGAAAAGTGTATTCTTTACCCTTGTATACTGTTTTGGCTGTGAACCACCCCCTACATCTGAGCCACCCGCCTGGACCGACAAATGGTCTCTCTGCTTTATTTAATTTCAGGGATGTGGGGAGCTTCACGAAAGTAACTTCATTTATAACAGTCACATCAGCCTCTGTATCAATTTTAAATGAAAGTGGCATCTTCTCTATTTCAAGTGTAACAGTCCAATTGTCTGAGTTGGCCTCCTTGCTGACCTCACCCAAAAACTGGAACTGTCCCGTGTTCTCAGTGACTTCTTTCACTTCTTTAGTATGACGCACTCGTGGCCAATGTCCTCTTTTGTTGCACTTTCTACATGTACTTCAGTAAGCAGGACATTTTCCTTTTTCCTGATGCTGAGTGCCACACCTGCCACAGCTCTTGTCCCTTTTCTGGCCTGTGGCGCCACCTTGTGGTAAAGACCACACTGTGCCTTTTGCTGCGTCCCCCTCCAACTACCGTCAACATGAGCCACTTGTATGTCCGGTAGCTGGGACTGGAGGCCAATTTGTATTGCCACCTCCTCAGCTTGACGCACCTGCTGGATGACTTGTGATAGCGTCAGGTCTGCCTTGAGCTGAAACATCTGAGATAATTCCTTATCTCGAATGCCAACAACTAGTTTATCCCGGATGTGTTCATCTCTCGTCGCCGAACTCACAGTTCTCCGCCAAATCAAATAAAACTCTGATGTATGCTTCTGCCTTTTCCCCGGCCAGCTGACTTCGCTGATAAAAAAGCAGGCTCGTTCGTGTATTAAGTACCATCTTGGAATGAAGTCATCATCAAACTTCCTTAGCACGACGTCGTAGTCTTTTTTTTATGTCCTTCTTCCTCAAACCCGAAGGAGCTGAATATTTTCTCCGCCTCACGTCCCATGGCGTAAATGAGCGAACTGACCTGGACCTCGCCGTCCGAAAGCACAAAAATCTCTGTTTCCACTCCGGCAACTCTCCTGGGCTCGTGAACTTGAACTCCTCCGGTGGACTAAACTTCGACATCTTAATCGCATTCTTCCACTCGCGTCACTTCTGACACCATGTGATGTTTTGCTGACATCAAACAAATAAATTTGTAGGTTCCCAAGAACACGGTTTTAATGTATCCAGCACGCAACTTCACATACACCGATGGCCATTAACTATCACCCTTCTCGTCGTCCAAAACACCTTAACATTTCTTATACCGTAATTTTCGGACTAAAAGTCTCTCCGGAATATAGGTCGCATTAGCCATAAAATGCACATTAACGTGAAAAAAAACATATATAAGTCGCTCCGGAGTATAAGTCGCATTTTGGGGGGAAATTTATTCGACAAAATCCAACACCAAGAACAGACATGAACGAGCAACAACAGGCTAAACGATAGGTATGCTAACGTGACATAAACACAAACAAAGAGCTGAGAACGGGCCTGACGTAACATTCAGAGTTATTAAAAAAACTATTACATAAATAACACGTTTATAAAACCATCTGTGTCACTCCAATTCATTAAACCATCGATCGTCCTTTGTCAACAATGGGTGCGCGCCGCTGACGGCGCTTGCACTTCAAAATATTCCACAGGCCCATATAACGATATATAAATTAGATATCAAATAACTATTACCGTGTTTTTCCATGCATAATGCGCAAAATGTAACTAATTTATTGTCCTAAAATCTGGGGTGCGCATTATGCATGGGTACAACAATTTTTTAAGAAAATCTCCCTCGAAATAAAACTTGAAATCACACCTTTCTTCTTGTCAATCGCGCATCGCATTCAGCCATCCTGCCCAACACACTTAGTCAGTAAAATTCATAATTGACGACACATCGTTTGATGCGATGGTGCAATCCTTGATGGTGTGTTCTTGTCAAATATTGTTTGTTTTTTAATCTCCATCGCAAACCGGATATCATACGGAGGCCGCCATTACAGATGCGCAGAACGGATGCGCAAGACACGTCAGCTATATAAAGACCGAGAGTTCAGTTCTAAATGCGTATTACAGGTAATATTTTATTTCCCAACACTTTGCCTTGTTCCTTTCTTCTCTGCTGTTCACTTCAAACACGCTCCATATGAATACAATGCTCTCGTATCAGACGCTTGCTCGATCACCTGCTCGTTTGCTGTCACAATGTACCCTACACAAATCCGAAACATTTCTTCGCTATCGAGTTTGCTAGCGCATGCGCAGTGATACTGACCGGCAGAATAACATCCGGTTGTTCCCAAAGATGATCTTTTTTCTGAAATAATTTTACGTTTACGGACTTAAGTAAGAGTCAAAATTTGGGTTATACATGGGTACAGGCTTTTTTCCAGCATCGACATGCCATTTTTAGGGTGCGTATTATGCACGGGGGCGCGTTATACATGGAAAAACACGGTATATAAGCAATAATATTATCAAACCATCTGTGCACTCTAAATCATTAAATCCATCGATCAAATTCCTCGTCCTTTGTCAACAACGCCGCGCCTGCGCCCTGACGTCAGCCTCATCGTTATTCCACAGATCTAGTATATAACTATATTGTAGCGTTAACAAAGTACAAGGAAAGACGTGGGTTAGGTAAACGGCTCTTTATTTAACAAAATAAACTTCCGGGCGTGTGGCGGCGTGGACTTCCAGCCACGGAGGTGGAAGAGAGATCCATAGAATAGGACCGGACGTGCGTAAAAGCCATGACCGAGCCCCATCCACCGTCCCCGGACAGCCACCCGGCCGAGCGCCGGCCCCCGACTTCTATCCACGGAGGTGAAAAAGAGCTCCGTAGAGTAGGACCAGGCGTGCGTAAAAGCCATAATAGTTTTTCAAACCTTCTGTGTCACTCCAAATCCTTAAATCCTTCAAACTCTTCGTCCTCCGTGTCACTTAGAAACAAAGCTGCTAATGATGCCGGTAGTACGTGGGGCCCTTCGTCATCTTTGTCATCCCGTGATCAATCTTTGTCCTTTTTGTAAACAACCACCGCGCCACGCCGCGCTGCTGACGTCACTTGAAATTCAAATTACAGTAATCCCTTGCTACATCGCGGTTCGTTTATCGCGGTTTCACTTTTTTTTGAAAAGTTTTGAAAAAATTCACATATAAGTCGCTCCTCATTATAGGTCTACCCCCCCTCCCCCCCCACCCAAACTATGAAAGAAAAAACCCGACTTATAGTCCGAAAATTACGGTACTCGCGAGAGTTAACTGTGTGTGTACTTCAGGTACCATAGAAATTTCCATACATTACAGTTCTTAATTATTTTCTCAGTCAGGCACCCCTTCTTTCCCAGGAGAGAAAAAAAATACTAGAGGTGGGTTTACTTATAAACATTTTGCAAACAGCACTTGTTTGTATAAAAATATGTATAAAGTAATGAACAACTAAGTGTCAACAAAGGCACTTCTTTTGTGACCTTCAAGAACACTGTGTGCAGTGCATGCTGGGATGCTTGGGAGACTTACTTTGACGTCATCAATAAGATGAGCTCGGTAATGATGTTATCAGTGGGTCAAGACTCAACGCATACTCGAAATGCTTATTGGGTGATCTGGGCCCTCCTGCTCTGCGATTGGCCGGCTACTGTGACCGAAGGTGATGTGACCAATCAGGTTAGCAACTATTTTCTTTTGTTTCTTTTCCCAGATGCTAACGTTTGTGCTGCAACGCGTGTCACGGATTACGCCTGTGACACGTGTCAGGTGGTACTGTCACAACAGCTTACCTGTTCTCACACTGTACTCCAAGGTAATATGCATGCTAATGCTAACACGCCCAACAAAAGAACATTCTTTTATATTTTTTATAAACTCACGAATAATAAAATAGCTTGTCCCATAATCCAAATGCAGTCACTCCCTTTAACTGCCCGTAAATTGACCAGCTCGGTTGTGTCGACAGTCATCAATGGGATAAATGATTCTGAAGAGATTGTTTGCTAATGCTAACAGTTTATGAAGCAGCAAGAACATGTTAATGCTAACAGTTTATTTCGGAAGTGTTGCTAGTCTGTTGAGTGTTAAAAACAAAATATTGTAGCTTTGGTTTGAATTTTAACGTGGTAGCTTGCTAACGTTTATTCAAGAGTGAAGGATGCTGGTGTTCGAATGCTAACCGCCGCCGTTTTGTTTGTAGGATCCGTGTCCTCTGTGCGACGAAGCCAAAGAAGCTCTGCAGCCCCTCAAGCACAAAGTGAGCGGTCACAAATAACTCTGAATAAATGAATGACTGGTCCCTGATGTTTGTGGCCTGCGCGCAATCCAGTTTGTCCTGCAGCAGGTGGACATCAGTCATCCGGAGAACCAAGTTTGGCGAGACAAGTACAAGTGGGACATTCCTGTCTTCCATCTGAATGGTCACTTTGTCATGAAGCACCGCGTGGATGTCAAATTGCTTGACAAGCTGCTGGACGACCACCACAGTGACCAATCATGCAAACAAGGAATTGATGAACAAATAAACACATGAAGACAAAGTCATCCGTTCCTTGTCTTTCATTCTTTTTACCCATGACCAAAAATTGTTGGCATGATTGGCGGCTGATCTGGTGAGCTCATCAATATTTCAGCCGGTGTGCGTGTTGCCGTGGCGACGTCTGTTGTGGCGGATGGCGTCTCGGGTTAAAGTGGTGGACGTTCAGCTGGCGGTGCAGAAAACCAAAAGAAAGATGTCACCTCCAGCTGCAGCTGCTCCGCCAGTAAGATTTCCACAATTGGTCGTTTGACACTCATTAGGTCGCCAAGCGATGCCGTTAGCATTTTGCTAACGCCAGATGTGAGCGCCCGCTGCACATCTGGCGCGAGTGCGTCTACATGGGTTTGTGTATGCAGGACTGTCTCAGAAAATTAGAATATTGTGATAAAGTTCTTTATTTTCTGTAATGCAATTAAAAAAACAAAAATGTCATACATTCTGGATTCATTGCAAATCAACTGAAATATTGCAAGCCTTTTATTATTTTAATATTGCTGATTATGGCATACTGCTTAAGAAAACTCAACTATCCTATCTCAAAATATTAGAATATCATGAAAAAGTATACTAGTAGGGTATTCAACTAATCACTTGAATCGTCTAATTAACTCGAAACACCTGCAAGGGTTTCCTGAGCCTTGAAAAACACTCAGCTTGGTTCAGTAAACTAAATCACAAGTATGGGGAAGACTGCTGATCTGACTGCTGTCCAGAGGACCATCATTGACACCCTCCATCAGGAGGGTAAGACGCAAAAAGAAATTTCTCAAAGAGCAAGCTGTTCACAGAGTGCAGTTTCAAAGCACAACCACAAAAAGTCTGTTGGAAGGGGGAAATGTGGCAGGTAACACTGCACAACCAAGAGAGATGACTGCAGCCTTAACAGCATTGTGAAGAACAGTCGCTTCCAGAATTTGGGCGAGCTTCAAAGACAGTGGACTGAAGCTGGAGTCCAGGTATCAAAAGCCACTGTTCACAGACGTGTCCGGGAAATGGGCTACAATAGCCGTATTCCCATGGTCAAGCCACTTCTGAACTCAAGACAACGGAAGAAGCGTCCGACTTGGGCTATGGATAAGAAGCACTGGAAAGTTGCAGAGTGGTCCAAAGTCCTCTTTTCAGACGAAAGCAAGTTTTGTATTTCATTTGGAAGTCAAGGCGCCAGACTCTGGAGAAAGGCTGGAGAGGAGCAAAATCCAAGTTGCTTGAAATCCAGTGTGAAGTTCCCACAGTCAGCGATGGTTTGGGGAGCCATGTCAGCTGCTGGTGTTGGTCCACTGTGTTTCATCAAATCCAAAGTAAATGCAGATTTTAGAGCACTACATGCTTCCATCTGCTGAAAAGCTCTATGGAGATGATTTTTATTTTCCAGCATGGTCTGGCACCTGCCCACAGTGCCAAAACCACCAGTAAATGGTGTATTGACCATGGCATTACTGTCCTCGATTGGCCTGCCAAACCCCCTGACCTGAACCCCATAGAGAATTTGTGGGGTATTGTGAAGAAGAAGCTGAAAGACACCAGACCCAACAATGCAAATGAGCTAAAGGCCGCTATTGAAGCATCCTGGGCATCCATAACACCTCAGCAATGCCACAGGCTGATTGCCTCCATTCCACGCCGCATTGATGCAGTAATCCGTGCAATAGGATTCCCAACCAAGTACTGAGAGCATTAATGGACATTTTCAAATGTTTGATTTTGGTTTGCTGTTCTAAATCTTTTTTTTTACTTGGTCTGAGGAAATATTCTAATATTTTGAGATAGGATTTTTGAGTTTTCTTTAGCTGTAAGCCATAATCAGCAATATTAAAGTAATAAAAGGCTTGCAATATTTCAATTGATTTGTAATGAGTCCAGAATGTATGACATTTTTGTTTTTTTAATTGCATTACAGAAAATAAAGAACTTTATCACAATATTCTAATTTTCTGAGACAGTCCTGTAAGCAATACTTATTACGCGCATTCAGTCTCACTCCAAAAGTTTCAACGTTTTGGTCATTTGGATTCAAAATCGTCACCTTTCGTTTTCCTCCCAACACGGCAAAAATGTTTTGCGTCCCCTTCTTTTGAATTAAGTCTGCACATGCGCAGGAACAAGATAGAATTGTCCATTTCATTAAAAGGGAGACCAAACCTTTGACATTGTCCATCATTATCAAAATGTGCAAAACTAGCCCATCAACCAATTATGTATTTTGATTATTTTTGTGTTGAAATTAAAAAAAATCCTGTTGGATTTGCTTTATCACCAAATAGTTTGTACTTTTGATGACTGAGGTGGCCTCCAGCCCTGCATCGGACCAGAATAGAACCGCATCTGCCCTGAGCAGATGTTCACACTCAGACGTAAAACAGGAGTCATTTGTTCAGAGATGACACTGTCAGGCTCTTGAACCTTTAACTCTGTTTAGACCTTGACACAGACAGCAAGCGCAAAGTGGAGGCAAACATTGAATTATCTGACTTGAGGCATCATCGGGAGAAATATTACTATTTAATTTCTTTGCATCAGCGTCAGATTGCTCATAGTATATTTTTTCTTTTCTCCTTTTTCCCCACAGAAGTCCAGAGAGTTCCGAACAGTCAACATGGACACCAAGCAAAGAACTCAGAGACTCTCTGGTGGACATGTACACAGGTACGCAACTGCAACACAACAATGCACGTACAATTTTGCAGCTATGCAAGCACATCGTTTGCACACAACTGCGATTGTAACGCATGTCTAGATGGGCACAACAACACGGACACAGACGCAAACTCGCAACGTTTTTATTTTTGTTGTATACAACAACATGTCTCCATGTACATGATATGCGGAGTGAGCTGCACAGACGGACTTGGCAACAACCCAGCACATTTGAGGTCCGCAACACACTCCCGCGCACGCGCACACACACGTGCTAAACATATCAGAGTGGGTTTGTCCACTGAGTGGCACTGTGTCTCTTTACACGACTCCACAAAGGAAATGTACACGTTAAAAATAGGACTACACATTCGTATACATATAGAGCAGGGGTCACCAACCTTTCTTAAACCGAGAGCTTCATCCTGGGTACTGATTAAGGCAAAGGGCTACCAGTTTGACACACACTTTTGAAGTAGCCAATTTGCTCAATTTGGCTTTCACTATGTGTTATTATTGTCATTTCCAGTTCACATGTAATTGTGATTTTAACAAGAACAGCAACAATACAGTCAAACCTTGGTTTTTGACCACAATCCGTTCCAGAAGGCGGTTCGAGAAGCGAATCGGTCGAATTCCAAATCTATTTTTCCCATTACAAATAATGGAAAATTTTTCAATCCGTTTCAAGACAGAAACCCCCCCCCGCCTTTTTAAAGCATTTTTTCATTTGCGCATATTTGTCCGATCACGCAACTGCAGCGCACCGCCGAACGCGCAACCGTAGCGCGTCGCCCACCGCGCAACTGCACCGCGCTGGTCGCATTATTGTGACAGAGCCGTCGCTAAAATTTAGAAAATATTTTTAAAGTCCTGATGTACTTTCCAAAATTTAAGTGGACCTAAGTGCGCAGGGAGCTTAATTTTGTCCGATTGCGCAACTGCAGCGCACCGCCGAACGCGCAAACATAGCGCGTCGCCGACCGTGCAACTGCACCACGCTGATCGCATTATTGTGACAGAGCCGTCGCTAAAATTTAGAAAATATTTTTAAAGTACTGATGTATTTTCCAAAATTTAAGTGGACCTCAGTGCGCAGGGAGCTTAATTTGGTCCGATCGCGCAACCGCAGCGAGCCGGGCGCTCACTATCGCATTGCTTTAAGAGCGTCTTTGTGTTTTAGGATGGCTTTACTGCTCCCACTTGCTTTCTTTGGAGGCATGATTAGGGGTTAATACAATCCTCAAAGTAACGAAAATACAATAGCAATGGAATCAGTCGGCATCCGGGCCGCGCTGTCGGGTTTTCTCGGGTCCTCCCGGCTCATCTCGCGAGGTTCGACCTCCGAATTTTCGACAACCGAAGCAAAAAAATCTCAAATTTTTTGTTCGAATTCCGATTTGTTCGAGAACCAGGACGTTCGAAAACCGAGGTTTGACTGTAAAATAAATAGATGCAGCTCACTGGCAAGTGCCGCTATTTGAGCTAATTTTAGAACAGTCCTGCGGGCGACTCATGCGGTCTTAACGGCCGACCTAGTATATATATATATATATATATATATATACAGGACTGTCTCAGAAAATTTGAATATTGTGATAAAGTACTTTATTTTCTGTAATGCAATTAAAAAACAAAAATGTCATACATTCTGGATGCATTGCAAATCAACTGAAATATTGCAAGCCTTTTATTATTTTAATATTGCTGATTATGGCATACAGCTTAAGAAAACTCAACTATCCTATCTCAAAATATTAGAATATCATGAAAAAGTATACTAGTAGGGTATTCAACTAATCACTTGAATCGTCTAATTAACTCGAAACTCCTGCAAGGGTTTCCTGAGCCTTGAAAAACACTTAGCTTGGTTCAGTAAACTAAATCACAAGTATGGGGAAGACTGCTGATCTGACTGCTGTCCAGAGGACCATCATTGACATCCTCCATCAGGAGGATAAGACGCAAAAAGAAATTTCTCAAAGAGCAAGCTGTTCACAGAGTGCAGTTTCAAAGCACAACCACAAAAAGTCTGTTGGAAGGGGGAAATGTGGCAGGTAATGCTGCACAACCAAGAGAGATGAACGCAGCCTTAACAGCATTGTGAATAAGAGTCGCTTCCAGAATTTGGGGGAGCTTCAAAGACAGTGGACTGAAGCTGGAGTCCAAGTATCAAAAGCCACTGTTCACAGACGTGAACATACAATAGCCGTATTCCCATGGTCAAGCCACTTCTGAAGCATCTGACTTGGGCTATGGATAAGAAGCACTAGACAGTTGCAGAGTGGTCCAAAGTCCTCTTTTCAGACGAAAGCAAGTTTTGTATTTCATTTGGAAGTCAAGGCGCCAGACTCTGGAGAAAGGCTGGAGAGGAGCAAAATCCAAGTTGCTTGAAATCCAGTGTGAAGTTCCCACAGTCAGCGATGGTTTGGGGAGCCATGTCAGCTAATGGTGTTGGTCCACTGTGTTTCATCAAATCCAAAGTAAATGCAGATTTTAGAGCACTACATGCTTCCGTCTGCTGAAAAGCTCTATGGAGATGATGATTTCATTTTCCAGCATGATCTGACACCTGCCCACAGTGCCAAAACCACCAGTAAATGGTGTACTGACCATGGCATTACTGTCCTCGATTGGCCTGCCAATTTGTGGGGTATTGTGAAGAAGAAGCTGAAAGACACCAGACCCAACAATGCAAATGAGCTAAGGGCCGCTATTGAAACATCCTGGGCATCCATAACACCTCAGCAATGCCACAGGCTGATTGCCTCCATGCCACGCCGCATTGATGCAGTAATCCGTGCAAAAGGATTCCCAACCAAGTACTGAGTGCATTAATGGACATTTTCAAATGTTTGATTTTGTTTTGCTGTTATAAATCTTTTTTTTTTCACTTGGTCTGAGGAAATATTCTAATATTTTGAGATAGGATTTTTGAGTTTTCTTTAGCTGTAAGCCATAATCAGCAATATTAAAATAATAAAAGGCTTGCAATATTTCAGTTGATTTGTAATGAATCCAGAATGTATGACATTTTTGTTTTTTTAATTGCATTACAGAAAATAAAGAACTTTATCACAATATTCAAATTTTCTGAGACAGTCCTGTATACATATACTATATATATATTCGCACAGATAATAGAGATAGATTTTATTTGGATAAGAAAACCTCTCCCTTGTTTTTTGTGTACTGTCAGTTAAGATGATTTTACTGTCAACCACAATGATCAGTTTTCATGGCAGCAGTGTCGTTCCCAATGACCTGATCAAATATTAAATCCATACATACAAATGCATACAGTGTGAATTGTCAATCACCACACATATTGATCAAAGTGCTCTATACATACATACACACACATACACACATACACACACATGCGCACACACACACAGATAAATATAATGAAAAGCGTGAGAGTGAATGGGGGTCATGTGAAGCTTTTAATCTGCAGCCTGGGTGGTCCACCACACACACACACACGCACACACACACCCTTGGATTTGTATCGTCGAGAAGGCTGCCTCGTATCTGTTTGGCTGGACTGAATTGTTAGCGAGGGTGTGTGTGTGTGTGTGTGTGTGTGTGTGTGTGTGTGTGTGTGTGTGTGTGTGTGTGTGTGTGTGTGTGTGTGTGTGTGTGTGTGTGTGTGCGTGTGCGTGTGTCTGTGTGCATTTTAACATTTTGATCTTCAATTTTGGCATGTAATATATTGATCCAGTTAGCCCTTTGTAAATTGGAATTACTTTTATTTTGTTATTTTTTTTATTATTAATGGATTGAGTTTATTATGCATGAAAATATTTTAATATTTTTTGTTGAAAAGTATTGCAATGTTTTTGGTAACATCAATAATTGTGCTGAATGATCGTTGAGTAATGACGGTAATACTTTGTGCCAAAAGTTTGACAAGCTCCAGTTTCGTGCATTTTTTCGAGAACGTGTTTTCCACGTCATGTCATGCGGTACCTCCGTCGATGTGTTGCGCGCACCATCAACATCGCATTGCCAATCGGCGATCCATCATCCGCCATGCTTTGTTTTGTGGAGTGAGGCGCTCGGACGAAAGCGGATGTCGGCTGTGGTGTTTGCCGATGAGCGCGTGCTCACGCGTGTTTATTGTGTGCGCCGTTCTTGCCGTCCTGTCGGTATGGAAATTCCGGGCGGCGGGAACTCGGCGGGAAAGATCAGAGCTGGATTGTGTTGGATTTGAGCTGAAGCTTATTTAATCAGCTCCACACCGTCATTAATATTCATGCAGTCAGCTGGAAAACACAGCAAACTTCCTGCGCCGCCACCGCCGCGGCACAAAATCTATTAATCAAGCTTAAAAAATTAATGGACTTTAGTTTCTATTACGCCAGGAGGGGGGAGGGGGGCGGCACCCCCGCCGGCTCTTCATTGGCTCCTGCAGATTGGACCCCCGATTGGCCTTTGCGTTGCCCCTTTTTTCCGCTCATTTTTCCATCTTTGACAAGACTTCAAAGCGAGTGTGAAGCGTGAACGCTCATTTAGAAGGATTTAAACATACGCCGCCAGCCCGAGGAAACATTAATCACGGACCTGCGCACGCCGCACGGACACTTTCAAAGTGACTGAAAAGTCCACAACGTGTTCCCCCTCCTCATTACCCCCCACTCGCTGTCAAAGTCACTACGATAACCACAGGCGAGACCGGTACTCAGGTCGGAATCAGATCCAAGACTTGGATCAGACACAAAACTAGAACCAAATTGGTTTAATTAAGACCAGGGACAAGGTTTGCTGACTTAATTTACACACAATCATTGCTGATATGTAATGTCTTCCACGTTGTCAGATAAGCCTCAAGTGAACGAGGAACTGCGGCAGTGACTTCCTTCACCCGGCCAGCGTCCGCTGAATCCTGTCCTCGGTGCAGAACCATCTGACAAGCTTGTGGGTAAGAAAGCTTTTGCCAAAATATTTTCAGCATCTTTGTCCATCTTTCTCTTGTTTTGGTCTCAGTCCTCCAGCTCCCTCTGGAGGCTCCTGCTACTAGCGCCACCCTTCCTACCCACGATCGGACATCTGGCTTGGTGTCCTCCAGAACGTCGGCAGTCATGGAGGCGGACTTGTCAGCCGGAGGACTCTTTCCGACAGGTCTAGAGATCTGCGAGGGTCCTGGCGGTCCGACAACACGAGGGCCGCTTGTCAACAGGTGATCAAAGGTCGAGCGCTAGCAAAGGTTGAGCGCTAGCAAAGGTCAAGTGCTAACAGGACACAAGCGTGATGGGCTGCTAAGCCGTCCATGTTGCCTCTGAGTGAAGGCCAGAGAGATGCATCATGGGAAAGGACCTACCCAATCCAAAGAATGACAGCATCACAGCAGAGCGACAGCATCATATTGAAGCTTGCCACTGGGCTTATTAGACGTTTGATTAAACTTTCTTCTTTGCGCCGTGACCTATTAAACGAGAGATCTGATGAGCCACACACCCGAAATAGGACAAGTCAACGTTAGATTAGAAACGCTTGATATTAGAAACACTCAATTAGCACAACAGCAATTTTATTTATCCGCTTTATTACGCCGCGAAGCAGCGGGCTGACCTTTAAGGTGTTATGAGAACATGGATGCTGCCGCTATTATTGAAGACGACGGCGCTGCTGCGATGCGCCGCCTGGTGTCTTTTCGGGACGCCGGTGAGCAGGTCGGAGGCTAACGGGATGCTAACAAGAGCCGAAACGCTAACCACGCGTGAGCGGGCCGGCATCATAGCCAACGACGTCTCGTCGTCGCTGACTCGCGCTGTCACATTCCCCAGCGGCCATCGGGACGCCGCCATTGGCCACAGAGCAGCCTACGGTCAAGCCCCGCCTCCAGACGCGGACAGGAAGATGTCTCTGCTACTCCGAGAGCTGGACGCACTGAGGGATGCCAACAAGAAGGTTTGAACAATCAACGAGCATCGAGCACCTCCGAAGCGCCTAAGCCCGCGTCCAACAACAACTAACTCGGTGCCCGTGAGGCCCCGACTTCACTAACACACGACTCTACGTCCGTCGAAACCAAACTCTGCCTCCATCAACATCCTTGAACTTTTATTGCAGCTGCTGGAGCGGCTGAACCTGAAGGAGGAGGCGCTCCAGAGCAAGGAGGCGGAGCTGATGGCCGACACCAAGCAGGCTAAAGACTGGGAAGGACCTTCAGGTGATTGCCGCTCCGCTAAACTAAAACCACGTCCTGACGTGTCCTCTGCAATCCATGGCTTTTGTGTCCACGTCAGAGTTCTTGGAACAGTTGTTGAGCGCTCGCAAGGAAAGAGACGAGGCCATGATGTCTCGAGTCCTGCTGGCCAATCAGGAGCGAGATGAGGCTTTACGCCATGTGGCCCGACTGCAGCAGGCTGCAAAGTAAGCACGCACACAAATGCCAGTCCTGTCATTTAGTGCTACACTTCTCGATTTCAAAATCTCTCTCTGATTGAGACAAGAAATCATTTTAGTTTCACATCAAAAAATGCATTGTTAGTTTAGCTTGTGGATGTCAGTCCTGTGATTGACATGGGTGCCCATCAAAATCTAATTCTTTCCAAAATAGATTTTTTTTTTTAGCATAAGAAAGTCAGTTTGCCACTTTGATATTCTAATTTGTTTTTTTGTTGGGGGTTTTTTCACAGCGCTGCCAATTCTTGTTCAAAAGCTGTGAAATGAGCTCTCGTCAGCCGAGGAGCTGCCAAATAGACACGCAAACCTAATTAGAGATTAAACCCCACCCCACCCCCCTCGCACACACCTCTGACACACACAAACGCGCACAAAATTCCCTCCAGCCCAGGATGAGGGGTGATTGATATGGCGGCCGCAATCCTTTTATGAGGGAGCGAATATGGACGATCATGTTCCATCTGTCAGGGCTATGTGCGTGCGTGCGTGCGTGCGTGCGTGTTTGTGCGTGCATCTCCGTGTGTGTACAGTATCAGTATCTGCGTGTGTGTAGTTTTTGTGTGACAGCTCTGAAAAATGTTTCTGTCAAATTGTTTGTCGGCAATTTGACGCACAACAACTTTTTCCAAGATGAAGACTTAATTATTGCTCGCACTCTTGATCCGAGTAATGGCGGCTGAGCGCGTGCCAACGCGTGCGCGTGTGCAGCGCGAGGCGAGCTGCCGAGCTGTAAGCGCGGTGTTAGAGGAGCTTTATTGGAGGCGGCTGGTCTTTCATTACCTGCTGTTCCCTGCAGAGCGGCACCGCGTCGACCATCTTATTACAGTTTATTACAGCAAAACAGCAGCGGGCTCAATGAAGAACTTCCCTGGAGGAGGACGGCGGATCACAATCTTTCGCCGGCCGAACTGCCGAAAACGTACGAGTAGCAAAAAGGCCCTCGAGGTCGGATGAGAAACCTGCGAGAACCGGGGCAGACGCACGCAAACCTGTGGGAGGAAAAAAAACCCCGAAATGTAGAAAGCAAGCCGTAAACGAGGACGTTTGACTGAGAGCTATTGACAACATCCGAAAACAGCCAAGAAGCAAACACCCAAAACTAGCAACAACCTACCAGAAGCGGCCCATTCCAGCATGTGCGATTTGTGCCTTCTTGACTCCTATCAGTTGTCGAAACCATGGTTTGATTGACGCCGTTTGCACTATTGGTTTGATTCTTTGTAGTCTTGCAAGAAGTTCTAAGAGCTGAACCGCTTTCCACGTAACCGTCATCCCGTCACGCCTTTGCCCTTGTGTGTGTGCGTAGGTCCGACGCTAGTGACGGCCCGGCCCTCGGCGACAGTGACTTGGTAATGTCGTCGTCTTCTTCTTCCACATTTTGCTTCGTCCCGAAGTCGCTGATGCAAGCCGTGCTTGTCGTCCACTTGCAGGAAGCGGAGGAGCTCCTGGGCCGCGTTTGTCAGGCGGTCTCGGCGCAGGAAGTGGCCCACTTGGGTCGGGCCCTGGTGGAGCACGTGCGGCTGGCCACGCAGCGCCGGCGCCACATGGCCGCGCAGGAGATGAAGGCCGTCATGGAGCAGCGAGACGGCTCGCTCGCCAAGGTCTGCCTCACATCCTTTGTTTGTCTCCCGTGTTTGTCATCGGGACGGTGCCGTGCCTCGCCCAATATTTGCATACAGCGCTGCTACGTCGTGTTGACTGTTGACGGCCCGGATGACTCAAAGCAACCGAATCCTTTCTTCCGAGCCTTTTACCTGAAAGGTGCGAGCAAGCAAAGGCTCATCAGTCGCCTGTGCCGTCGTATGGACTTGACAAGTCAGTGTTTGACTGTTTAACTGGCGACGGTTTCGAGATTCGAACCTTCTTGAGACTCTGCTACAATCAGAGTCGAAATGACAAATTAGCAGAATTAGAAAGCGCCGTTCCTTTCTTGACATTTTGAGGGAAACATCCGTCTTACTTACAACTTCTCGGCCGATGTCTTTTTCAAAAACGCTCGCAATATCAGTGACTGCTCAATCGTCCTACTTTCTTTTAAACTTTTCGTCTTTATCGTATTCTGTTAATGTGCCTTTAATTTTGGATTTAGCGACGCCATTTGTTTTTGTCAATCTCAATTTTTTTCTCCAATCTTTCTGGAAGCGACGAGACGTTTCCGCGTGACGTAGAGCGCCACGTTGGTCCGGCCCCGCCTCCTTCTCTGTTGCCGCCACCATTAACCCGCCGCCATTCCGCTCCCGTTAAGTCCCGCTGGTGTCGGCAACGCGCCATCTTTTAACACCCCACCCCTTGGCGTTAACACCACCCTCCACAGTAACACCTTAATGCTGCCCCGCCCGCCGCCTGAAATATGTTTCAAAGGAAGCGTAATCCCCGGCGGAGGAGAAGAGAGCGAGCACTCCATGCTGGAGGATTCCTCTCCTCCCCCCCGCTGCTCGCCGTCCCTCGTTCCCTCTCCTCATCTCTCAGGGATTATCGGACGCCGCTGCCGGGACTTGTGGAAAATATTAGAAAAGGGGGCGGGGGGCAGCCAAGGGGGTGCTATGCCACCCCCACCCCCAAGCCTTTATTGAGCTAATATCAGGTCATTACAAGCTTATTAAATGTGTGCAGCTGCCGCCAGGTTGCCGGTTCCATTCCCCGCCTCCACGATGACCCGCTTGTTTTTTATTTTTTTTAAGTCCGTCCAGCTTTCAACACTACCTTGAAACATACTTTGCTCTCCACGTGCCAGCATTAAGACAAACATTGAAATGTGTTCAGCAAAAAGCCTCCTTACCGATTAGCGTCGCTAACGTCATGCGCGGCTTGAACGTAAACACCGTGGCAAAATAAAAAATAAAAACTTAAATACAACCGACTTAACTGTATTTCACAAAAGTAATCGATGATTAAAATCGTAGCAATCTTTCGGTCGAGCCCTTTTGATTGTCACTTGTTTCAGGGGTTGTATTTCTCATTGAATTCATTTGTCAAGATTAATTGTTTAGCTTGCTTGTTTGAGCCAATGGTTCGATGTCATAGCACGCAACCTTGAGGAATCCCACAACGGGTTTTCTTGTCAAAACTCAGATGCTCGCTCAGATGTCAACGTCACTCTTTGACTGGTCCGCAGTGTCGACGGCTGCAGCAGGAAGTCTTGCGGGAGCGAGAGCAGAGGCCGAGCAAGGTACGCACACGCAAGACACACAACAGTCGTCATGGTCGCACGTGACCCGTGCTGCATTTTGGTAGCTTTTCTTTCCAGTTGTCTTCTGGCCAGAGCGCTCAGCTCACAGTCTTCCATTTGTTTTATGTGGCGTGTTGTTATTAATGTAGCGCTTAATGGGGGGGGGGGGGGGGGGGGGGGATTAGTGCCTGGAGACGTTTTTAATTTGACAGCTGACGTTCGATCAGCAGCCGGCCAACAGATGAAAGTCGCCGTTGCCTTTTGCCACGCTAAAGCCTTTTGTTCAACTCCGCCTTTGAGCTCGTCGCGTCTTCCAAATCGTTGCATACTTCCAAAAGTCATCGGTCAAAGTTATTCATCCGAGTACATTTTGGATGTCGTCTGTGGGGCTTGTCGCTGGTCCCTTTTGGTCTGGTAATTTTTTAAGTCAGGTTGATTAAAAAAATAATCATTTAATTGTCAATTGTTTGACATTTTTCTCTCATCTCTCAAATCATTTGTTGCGCAAAGTTGATTGTCAGTCACATTAAAGTGGCATCGGGTCGCTGCACTTGCTTTCTCCTTTGCCTAACGGCCAAGGCGTGACCTTCAGTCAACACGTTAAAGGTCGGCTCACCGGCGTGCCTGCCACTTCATTTGCATATTGGGCTGATTAATGAGCGCTTCGTCGTTTGAAGACGCTCGTCTGACTCTGCTGGAGAAGACACACACTGACCCTCCGTTTCCTTCCTCTTCGTGACGGGTGGGGGGGAGGTCATTAGCTTGGGAGACTGGGGGGGGGGGCTCCTCACTTCCTGTCCCGAGTGACATGGCTGCTACAAACTGGCAACCCGCCGCCGAGGAAACGAGGCACTACGTTGAGGCTCCCACACACGGAGGAGACGGCAAGTGTTTCATTCATGCCGCTTCATTAGCAAGCCGCGTGTGTGTGCTCGTGTGTGAAGTGGAATGCTGTGGATGTCAAAGTCAAACGCTGTGATTGCGCGCATATGTAATGAGCGTCTTAATGACGCCGTCTCGGAATCCAGATCAACTTTTGCTAAGCAAGGTCGCGTTATTTGCCAAGCGTCGGTGTTTAACGCCTTTGCTGAGGTCAGCAAAATTCAAGTCAACAAATGGAGTGGCCCAAGTGAAGGCTGATGGTTGCTTTGGCTTTCGTCCAATCAGGAAGAGCTGATCAAACTTCAGCGGGAGCGAGACGCGGCCTGGGACGACAGGAGACGCCTGGAGGCGGAGTTAATGCAAGCCAATCACAGGTGAGTCAGTTGTCAGGCGGAAAACGTCAGCCTGTAGAGGGCGCTGTAACGCAGCTTGGCTTGCCACCTTTTAGGTTCGAGCAACTCGCAAAAGCTCCGCCCCCCGATAATGATGATGGCCACTCCCGGGCTCCGCCCCTTCTGGCTCAGCTACAGCAGCTCACCGAGGACAAGCATAATGTGGAGGCGGAGCTTCTACGCTCCCAGGAGGCAGAGCGTGACGCCAGCGAGAGAGTCCACAGGTAAACTTTATTGATAGAGCGACTTACAACAACAAAATTGTTGACATCCTACACGTCCGCGTGATGATTTCCACTGCGATATGACACGAACGTTCACTTTGACATCACGACGACATTGAGATTCGCCATGACATCATCAGTGGCGCATGTGACATCATTGCTATTCTTGGTCAGAGGCAAAGTAATCCGCAGCGGCGGCGACATGGACGTAACGTGACTTCCTGTCTCATCAGGCTGAAGATGAAGGGATGAGATGGTGATGAAAACAGATTAAGTCGTCCGGGCTCCAACCCGAGGCTTTCTGCTCTAATTTGGCTGCCAGCGGGGGGGCGGGGCCACCATGAAAGGAGACGACTCGCCGAATAGAGTGTGTTTGCTCAGAGGGGGGTCGTTGGCCGACTGATGGAATCTTCTCCTTATAACAAGTTTTTCCAACTTTTTCACATCACGACATGCATCGCTGCTATTTTGGCATTGCACTTTGGAACAACAATTGAATTCCACGCTCGGATTTGGCTTTCAAGACCAAATTGGCCTTTTGAATTTAAAACCAAGGAAATCTTGAGCATTGTCATCAATAACCCCTTGATCATGAAAACCAATCATGATTGCAGGGATGAGAATTTTCCGCGGATCCGCGGATTTCCGTGTTTTTTTCCGTAGAAAATATCATTTTCGTGAATCGTGTAAATCCGTTGAGAATTTTTTTTTTTATATATTGGGGGGGATGGAAACGGCCGGCCAGCTGGCTGGGCAACGTTGGCCTCGGCGACTCGCGAGCATTCGCCCGCCCGCCGCGACGGCATCTTTTGGCGCATCTCAAGGCAAAATTAGTTAAGCTGTGAGTACGGATATCGGCAGCAGTGATGCGATAACATCTGTCGTATTTTCGGCAGCATTTTGGCGCTGATTTCGTCACATCATTTCCACTTGTTAACTTAATATATATATACCGTATTTTTCGCACCAAAAGGCGCACTGGATTATAAGGCGCACCCTCATTGAATTTTTTATTTTAGAAATTATTTCATATATAGGGCGCACCGGATTAAAAGGCGCATAAAATAGAAGCTATACTGCAAGAAACTGAGGTTGACTAGGGTTGCGGTATGCATCCACTAGCCAATAACCAATAAGCCCTCTGTAAACAATCGCGTTTCTCAAACAATCTCCTATAAAATGATCAGAACTGACTAAAGTTCGATCTAACACTGGTAATGCTTACCTATGTTTCCCTTCCATATCCATCCATCCATCCATTTCCTGAACCGCTTAGTCCCCACGGGGGTCGCGGGTGTGCTGGAGCCTATCCCAGCCGTCATCGGGCAGTAGGCGGGGGACACCCTGAACCGGTTGCCAGCCAATCGCAGGGCACACAGAGACAAACAACCATTTGCACTCGCACTCACACTCACACCTAGGGACAAATTGGAGCCTTCAATTGGCCTACCAAGCATGTTTTTGGGATGTGGGAGGAAACCGGAGTGCCCGGAGAAAACACACGCGGGCCCGGGGAGAACATGCAAACTCCACACAGGGAAGGCCGGAGGTGGAATCGAACCGGCACCCTCCTAACTGTGAGGCGGACGTGCTACCCAGTGCGCCACCGAGCCGCCGCCCTTCCATATCGATCCGTAAATTTACTCGAAACATTAACAGAGCAGCCTATTTTGACATGAAATAGCCTTGTGCGTATAGCAGCTATTATTATAGCATTAGCCACCCGCAAACTCCCATGAGCCTCAGCTCGCAGACCCCCATGAGCCTCAGCAAAGTGTAAACAATCCCGTTTCTCAAACGATCTCCTATAAAATGATCGGAACTGACTAAAGTTTGATCTAACACATTGGTACTGCTTACCTATGTTTCCCTTCCATATCAATCCGTAAATTTACTCGAAACATTAACGGAGCAGCCTATTTTGAAATGAAATAGCCTCGCAGGTACAACAGCTATTCGGTGACGCCCCCTGACCACAGTTGCCGTAATGTTGGGAAGCGATGCGACCTTGTAATTTACTAGTCGTACTAAAACGTACTGAAACATTTTGGCAGAGCACTGTGTACAACCAGTATGGATCAACGAATTCATCAATTGATCCATATATAAGGCGCTCTGCATTATAAGGCGCACTGTGTTTTTTTGAGTAAAATGTAAGTTTTTAAGTGCGCCTAATAGTGCGGAAAATACGGTATATATATATACACTGCTCAAAAAAATTAAAGGAACAGTTTTTTATCAGGGTATGGCATGAATTCAATTAGACTTTTCTGATAAGGTTTTGGTCAGGTACGTGGCAGAAGGGGTTGTTAATCAGTTTCAGCTGCATTGGTGTTGATGGAATTAACAACAAGTGCACTAGAGGGGCAACAACGAGATGGTCCCCAAAACAGGACTGGTTTTGCAGGTGGAGGCCATTTCAAGTTCCTCCCTCTTGATCTTTTTTAACTGTTTTTCCATAAGTGTTGGCTTTAACTAGAGTCATTATCACAACTGGGAGCATGAGGCGATTTCTTAACGCTCCTGAAGTTGCGCCGATTGTCCAACTCCTCCAGGATGGCACATCCATGCGTGCTGTTGCAAGAAGATTTGATGTGTCTCCCAGTACAATCTCCAGAGCATGGAGGAGATTCCAGGAGACAGGCAGTTACTCTAGGAGAGCTGGACAGGGCCGTAGACTGTCCTCATTCCATCAGCAGGACCGATATCTGCTACTTTGTCCAAGGAGGAACAGGTTGAGCACTGCCGAGCCCTACAGAATGACCTCCAGCAGGCTACTGGTGTGAATGTCTCTGCCCAAACAGTCAGAAACAGACTTCCCGAGGGTGGCCTCAGGGCATGACGTCCTGTAGTGTGCCCTGTGCTCATTGCTCAGCACCGTGGAGCTCGATAGGCATTTGCCATAGAACAGCAGAATTGGCAAGTCCGCCACTGGCGCCGTGTGCTTTTCACAGATGAGAGCAGGTTTACCCTGAGCACCTGTGATAGACGTGAAAGGGTCTGGAGAAGCCAAGGAGAGCGCTATGCTGCCTGCAACATCATTCAGCATGACCGGTTCGGTGGAGGGTCAGTGATGGTCTGGGGAGGCATTTCCATGGAGGGACGAACAGACCTCTACAGGCTAGAGAACGGCAGTCTGACTGCCATTAGGTATTGGGATGAAATCCTTGCACCCATGGTCAGACCCTACGCTGGTGCAGTAGGTCCTGGGTTCCTCCTGATCCACAACAATGCCCGGCCTAATGTGGCAAGAGTATGCAGACAGTATCTGGAGGATGAAGGAATTGACACAATTGAATGGCCCTCACGATCACCTGATCTAAACCCGATAGAACACCTCTGGGACATAATGTTTCGGTCCATCAGACGCCGCCAGGTTGCTCCTCAGACTTTACAGGAGCTTGCTGATGCCCTTAGACAGATCTGGGAGGACATCTCACAAGACATCATCCGTCGTCTCATTAGGAGCATGCCGTGACGTTGTCAAGCATGCATACAAGCTCGTGGGGGCCACACAAGATATTGAAAAGAATTTAGAGTTGCAGAAATTGAATTTAGGCAAAATGGACGAGCCTGCCACATTATTTTTTCACTTTGATTTTTGGGGTGTCTATATACTGAGCCCTCTGTAGGCTGAAAACTTTTATTTCCATCAAAAGATGTGGCATCCTTTTGTTCCTGAGACATTAAACTGTCCATATCAGTATAGATATCTAACTTTTTTTTTTTCACCATTGAAATCTGATGTGTTTTCAAAGTGTTCCTTTAATTTTTTTGAGCAGTGTATATATATATATATATATGTGTGTGTGTATATATATATACGTTACATTATATATACTATATATATGCACTACATTACGTTACATTATATACGTATATATATATACATTATATATAGTGTATATATATATATATATATATTTATATATATATATTTGTATATATATATATATATATATATATATATATATATATATTGATATAAATATAAAGTAGCCGGGGGTCTGGGGGGCCGATGATATATATCATCAGACCCCCGGTCGGCCCCCCCAGACCCCCGGCTACTTTTCAGTGTTCTTTCACATTTGCCATTCTCATTCCTGATGATTGGCACGATGTAATACGATTGAAACTTGTGTTTCAGATTGTAATACGATTGAAACTTGCGTTTCAGATTGGAGCGTCTGGTGGAAGTTTTGAGGAAAAAAGTCGGCACAGGAAGCCTGCGCCCTGTTGTTTGATCGCTTGGATCGGGCCATGTCATCCTTTGTCGCCGTGACGACGAACGGTGAGATTGTTCAGCGCGTCTTGTCTCAATAAAATGCCATTGAAAATGCAAATAATAGTTTTATTCTTTTTGGGGGAGAGTTGCACTCCAGCCCTCCAGCGTCCCCCGCCTTACGCCCCCACCCACCCCAATTGTGTGGTCTCCACGGAGATGTCGGCCGTCTCGCGCTCCACTTGGGTGTCCCGCGCTGGTAATCCCTAATCTGCTCATTGACAACAAAGGGCACCTTTCTTCGCTCCTACTTGTGACGCCACCTGCGCGCGCGCGCACGCGTTAAACAAGAGTAGGGCTTCAAGACTGGGTAAGGCATCCAAATAGGGTAAAGGCTTACGAGTTCAAATTGGGAAATTTGGGTCGGAAGGAAACATGAAGGATTCAAAATTGGCTTCAGACCGAGCTGAGCGTTTTCAAAAAGGATTGAGCTGGAATGAAAATGTCAAGCTAAAGTTACAGTTTGAAATAGGGCTTCATTCAAGACAGGGTTAGGGCTTCAATGATTTTCAAATAAGGTTCAAATGAAGTTGAGGTCTTTTTTATTTTATTTTTTTTATAAAGGTGAGCTTTTCAGCTCGTGTTAGGGTCCCAAATATGAGTTAGGATTTGTTGCACTTCAAATAAGGCTTTGAAACATAGATGAGCTTTCTCAAATTGAAGCCAGAGTTGGGCTTTCAAGCATGGCTCGGGCTTTCCGGTCTGGAGGGTTGCTGGTGAAAATGAGGCTGTCAAGTCGGGTTTACAGCGTCAAACCGTCTTTTGGGCTTTCAAATTAGCGCGTCACTTTGACTTAGGCTTCCAAATGAAGGTTTTCCAAATGTGTTGCTGGAGGGAGGTTAATGCTAGCGCTAATGCTAACAAGTCACATCGCCACGCACAAGTGGGCCTCTTTTATTGTGAAACGATGCAGTGGTTCTTAATTGTGAAAGAGGCTCTTTGCTCTTTTGCGGCCGCTTCTCAAAGGCGCCATTGTCGTCTTATTGCACGTCATTAATTCGGATCCCCATCAAAAGCCCCCCCCCCCCCCCCACCCCCCTAGGCCCTCACCAGGTCCTTCAAAGTTTTGGTCCAGAAGGTGCACGCCACGGCCTTTTCGGAAAGCGTGCTGGTGGGGCTGCCGCCCCGCCCGGACCATATGCTTACTTTTGGCCCCCCTCCCCCTCACATTTATTAGTCTACACTTGTAGATTATCTGCCCTGCTTTTGTTGTGGAGGCCGTGGCTCAGGCAGTGGAGCGGGTTGTTCAGCAATTGGAAGACTGTTGGTTCGGACCTGGCTCTGACTGAGTTGTGTGTCATTTTGTCATGGACAAGACACTTCACACAGGGACGACAGATGAAAAATAGCCCTCTGGCTAATTCTGGTGCAACTACAGAAATATTCATTGAGTTATACTGTCACTGTCATTGATACAAAATAAAAAACAAATCATTATTAGTCATATTAATGTTCAGGTTCTTTTGTCTCTTGTGGTTCTTGAGATCATTTCTTAATATTCATGTTCACAAAGTATTAATAAAAATCAATCAAATCGGAATTCCATCTTGAAGTAGAAATGAACTGTTCCATATTTTTTCCTTTTGTGATTGTTTGATTAATTCAATTACTATATTCAAAGTAAAATCCTTATATGTTATAGAATTGAATATTGTTCTCGTATGTATGTACGTCGATATCTTTAATGTTGGGTCAGTTATCAAAGTAGTTTCTTGTTTTGTATACCTGTTGTACACTGACAATAAAGGCATTCTATTCTATTCTATTGTCACAAAGAACCGGAAAAGATTTCAAATCGATCCACACAACTTGTATGATTATTTTGCACTGCATTCCATTTCAGCATCAAAATGGAGACTTCTTTGAAATAAATATTTTTTACAAGGTGCGGGGAATCTTTTGAAGTGTTTGTATATTTGTATGTCACTAACACCACCGATAGTGATGGCATGATTTACACCATGATTCATTTTTAATGTGAAGAGATGACAAACTGGCATAATGTTGCAAATTGCCCACCTCTGTTTGTTTGGGTGACGGTCTCAATTGACAATCAAGATGAAGTCATCTATGAGCAGCTGTGACTATTTAAGCTATAAAACTATTTTAGCTATTCAAGTCAATTTTTATTGTAGTTGAGCTGGTTGGTTTCACATCAATGACATCACAAATCAAGCAGTCCAAGCGTTGCTGTTTTATTTTGAAAGGAATAAGTTAAAACATGCACAAAAAACCAAAGCAACCTGCTATCATTTTACGACTCGCTTCCCGATTTTTGTCAGCATCATGCAAACGTAACAATCTTTATTTCATCATCAAATCGTGGCAGGCTGAGGTCACCGTTTCTCTTCAACTTTGACCTTGCCAATTTTACATGAACGTCAGACGGACTGACCTTTGACCCTTGCAGATGTTTGCCATTACCTTCCATACGGCTCATGGTGGCATAAATAACCTTTCAACCCGACTTTATTGGTATATGCTTTTCCCGCCATCTCCTGCATCGCCACCACTTCTGCCCGGTTTCATTGTCCATATTTCCCCGGCTTTTCCCTTGCCTCTTGGCCACCGCCACGCAAGGAGCGAAGTGAGATTGCAGAGAGCGCGATTGACGGTGGAGTGGGCGTCGCCCTTTAGATTCACACGTGGGAGGGCTGGGAGGAAAGCGGATGATGCCCAAGGGCAGCGTGTCAAGTGGCCATTGGACTGGACCGGGCCGCCGGGGACGTGTTCTCCGGGCCCAGGGTCTCGAGGGTGTACATCTCAGCCCGTGGTGTCGGGTTAGGGGTTTGGGTTAGGGGTTTGGGTTTGGTTTGGGGTCAGGGTTAGGTTAGGGGTTAGGTTAGGTTAGGTTAGGTTAGGTAGGAAAAAGACAAAAGGTGGGAAATGCATAAAAAAGGTGGGAAAAGGCAGGAAGGGCGTTCCCCGGCTCGCAGCCCTTTCAAGTTGGCAGTTTGAAGTCACCCCGCATATTTTGGGGCTCCCTACGAGGTGTTGAGCAGCGCTCTGGGGCAGGCAGCCCCCTGGTAGTAGGGAACCTCCAGTGGCTCGCCGCCCCGACCGGCGCCGTAGGACGAGTACTGCAGGGCCTCGTAGGCCCTCAGGTCCAGTTTGTGCTGCTCGGGGGACGACATGAGGTTGTTGATGGAGAAGGGGTGGTTGAAGGCGTAGTGGGCATCACCCTTCAGCTCCAAGCCGTGCGGCGGGGGCAGGGAAAGGGAGGACAGCAGCTGGGGGCCCGACAGCTTGGCGCCCTCTGGGCCGGGCGGGGAGCGGCAGCTGGACGAGGCCAGCGGAGACGCAAGGCCCGGAGGTTTGAGGACATCAATGCAGGGCGAGTCGCTGCCACCGCTACGCTCCTTCCTGCCCTCCGCCAAGTTCTTCCTGTCGCATTTGAAGCGCTTCTGGCGGCGCAGGTAGCAGCCGTTCTCAAACATGTTCCCGGAGTCGGGATGCAGCGTCCAGTAGGAGCCTTTGCCCGGTTTGTCGGGCGAGCGGGACACTTTGACAAAGCAGTCGTTGAAGGACAGCGAGTGTCGGATGGAGTTCTGCCAGCGCTGCTGGTTGTTGCGGTAAAAGGGGAAAAGCTCCATGATCCACTGGTAGATCTCGCTGAGGGTGAGCATTTTGCCAGGTGCCTGCTGGATGGCCATGGTGATGAGCGAGATGTACGAGTATGGCGGCTTGGCGTGCGGGTAGCTGCGCCGCAGCGGCTTGGCATCGCGCCCGCGGTTGAGGTTCAGGCCGCCGCCGCCGCCCCCATACTGGGCCCCGGGACTGATGCCGCCGTAAGCGTGGTGGTGATGCTGTGCCGCCGCCGCTTGACCCACACCACCACCGCACGGGCTCATGGCTCCGCCCATGCCGCCGTTGCCCAGGCAGGACACCCCCATTCCGGACACGGGGGCGGGGCTGATGCTGGGCCCTCCGTACGCCATGTTGAAGGAGGCCGATGCCGCCCCGCCACCGGCCGACATGTAGCTGGACACAGAGCTCATTCCCAAGCCTGCCGCCATTGGGGAGTACACCTGCACGAGAGAGAAGAGGCACAAGCACGCATCAGTCGGTCGCGATGTGACTTCTGCTCACATGAGACACTGGAAAAGTTGGCACTGCTCAACAAAACGTACTCCATGACAAGTGAACAGGAACTGAAATGTGCTAAAAGTGACTGATTGTTCAAGTGAGACAAACAAGGAAGTTTTCAAGCCAGGACTGTGTGGGCTTTCAAAGTAAGGTTTCAAATTAAGACTAAAGGATGGGTTTAAATCTCGGCTTTGGGTTTCAAATTAGGGATTTGAAATACAAATTAGCCTGAGGGATTCCAAAGAGTGTTACGGTTTCAAGCTCAGCTGAAGGTTTCAACTCACTGTCCATTAGTTTTAGTTTTGCGCTCAGTGTCAAATTCAGTGCCGAGGTTCTCCCTTTTCGTTTCATTTCGTGTGTGTTTTTGTGTGTTGTGTGAGTATGTTTACAGTATATGTGTTGTGTGAGTTTGTGTGTGAGTGTTTGTGTGCGTGTGTTCTCTGTGTGTTGTCTGGGTGTGTTGTGTGTGTATGTATGTTTTGCGCGTGTGTGTGTATGTATGTTTAGTATGTTGTGCAAGTGTGTTTATTTGTGTTGTGCGAGTGCGTTTATTTGTGTGTATTGTGCAGTGTGGTTATGTGTGTGTATTGTGTAGTGTGGTTATGTGTGTGTGTGTGCGTGCGTGTGTGTGCGCGTGTGTGTGTGCGCGTGTGCGTGCATGTGACGTGGGCGTGGTGTGTGAGTGTGGTGTGTGTGAGTGTGTGTGTGTTAGTGTGTGTTAGTGTGTGAGTGTGGTGTGAGGTATGAGGTGTGAGAGCAGAGCGACAGAGAGACAGAGAGCGAGAGAGAGAGAGCGAGCGAGAGAGAGCGAGAGTGAGCGAGAGAATTATTGGCTGCAATGTTGCACACTATATTTCGGCACAGTTAATTTTGTGTGTAAATTTTGAACTTGATTGCGTTGTTGGGTAATTCAAGACTTGAGTTTTTAGGTGCGTTTTTTTAACGCTTCATTTTCTGTGTGATTTCCAACGGTTGATTTTTTGTTTTATGAAATAAAATCGAATGAGATTTTTGCTCAGTGTCAACTTTGCTTAATTAGAAAATGGATGGATGGCTCCGTGCTGCGCACCCGCGACCCTTGTGAAGACAAGCGGTCAAGAAAATGGATGGATGGGTTGCATTTTTTTCTTTACATGCGACTATTTTTCGAGACAATTATATTTTCTAAATGTGGCTGTTTTTGCGCTGTCAATTCTGTGTGCACGTCCTCGTGCGTGCTTGGGTGTCTGCATGTTTGCGTGCGAATGATTCTTTAATGGTGTTCAATTGTAGATTTAAATAAACTTGTTGATATCGGCTGCAACCTTTTTTTTAAGTTTCTGGATTTATATTTCAAAGTATTTGATTAATGGAGGTGTAATAAATATTGACAATTAATATACAAATATTTTGCTTTGTATTCTGGTGGAGGTTGCGAGAATTGAAATTTATTTTGTGTCACGCGTAGAAGAAAGAAGCCGACACTAAAAGGAAAAAAGATCAGGCGTTAAAACGTCATTTTGGTTTGATTTGTTACCTTTGTGTGTGTGTGTGTTTCTTTTATTTTTCTTGTTACGGTTTATTGTTCCTTCTAAATAGACGTCATTAGTCTTGTAAACGATTACAAACACGTTCAATCATTTTCATTCATTTTCCCCTCGGTATTTTAATTATTTTTATTTTCACGAAATAAGAAATTGTCGGGTGAATTTACAGGCAACAAAAAAAAAGGAAAACATTTCAAGTGCATGATTTCACGAGCCAGCTTCTGTTGGATAACTTGATCTTTTCCGATGTTCCAATTAGTAACCTAAATAATGCGATCATTTTCCACTCGCTTTTCGCTTCACATTTAATAAAATGCGTGCACACCTCTCGAGACATTTTTACTGTTCCTCTTAATTTTTACATTTTCCTCTTAATTCTCACGCTTTATTCCCTCTCTTATCTCACTGGCGCCGCATCCTGCCGCTGTCTAAACAATAATAATGATCATTATTAATTATAATAATGAACAGATAAAGTCCGTTTGATTAAAATAAAACAAAAGTTTCAAAGAACGATTTTGAATTCATCAAATAGCAAGAAATTATTTTTAGGCGTTTCTACAAAATTCAAAATGCGCGTGGAGTTGGAAACTTTGTCATGCCGGTGATGAACGGGTGCTTGCGCGTATAGTTGTGTGTAATTGTGCGCGTCAAGTGTGCGTGCATGGATTTGCGCGTGTGGGCGAATTGGCGGGAAAATAAAAGGCTTGTGGTCATGTTACCTCGTCGCTGTAGAAGCAAGTCCAGTCCGGAGCCTCCTGACCTTCCATCTTCACCGAGCCCAGCATCTCCAACGCCAAAGGCCCAACACGCGTGGCGATGACGATGATGAGGAAGATGAGGATGCGCCGGTCCTGGTTCTGGTCCTGGGGCTGACGGGAGGACACACACACACGCGCGCGCGCGCGCGCACACACACACACACACACACACACACACACACACACACACACACACACACACACACACACACACACACACACACACACACACACAAGTAAGTGAGGTGA